>NC_086453.1:146881164-147011621 GCF_028390025.1 Pseudophryne corroboree
GGAGAGTCAGGCTACACCGCAGATGGAATGCTGGTGCGGGTCTCTATAGCAGAAGTCTGGAGACAGGAGCTGGAACCTGGAAGACAACCACAGGAGAGAGACAAACTGGAACTAGGTTAGACAACCAAAGCACTGACGCCTTCCTTGCTCAGGCACAGCTTACTTATACCTGCAGCAAGGAAGGGGTTGGCTAGGCAATTATGCAAATCAACAATACAGACAGCAGATTGGTGGAAATGCTCAGATGACAAAATCCAAGATGGCTGCGCCCATGCAGACACTTGGAGGGAAGTTTGGTTTGTAATCCATGTGAGAATTGAAACAGTAATGGCGACGCCGGCCACAGGAGACAGGAGACGCCAGACTGACAAGCGCACATTTAACCACGCGGGCACAGCGGAGGCCGCGGCTGATGAAATCACCACTCTGACATTCTGCACGTGGAAACTCAGGAACAGCGGGATCCGGTCCTGGAACGCTGAGCCAGCCTTAGGAGGCATCTGAAGGGTAAGTAATGGCGTCCAGATACCCGGATCGTGACAGGTAAATTCTTACCATAAATCTCCTTTTCTGCTGCGGGGTACACTGGTATTCCACAGGGAATAACATCGGGGATGTCCTAAAGCAGTTCGTCATGGGAGGGGATACACTGTAGCAGGCACAAGAACCTGGCAGCCAAAGGAAGCATCCTGGGAGTCAGAAGTATTGAAGGCATAGAACCTTATGAACGTGTTCACTGAGGGCCATGTAGCTGCCTTGCACAATTGTTCAAGGGTCGCACCACGGCGGGCCGCCCAAGAAGGTCCAACAGACCGAGTAGAATGAGCTTTGATGGTAGCAGGATCTGGAAGACCAGCCTGTACATAAGCATGTGCAATCACCATTCGAATCCATCTGGCCAAGGTCTGCTTATTAGCAGGCCAGCCACGTTTGTGAAAACCAAAAAGAACAAAGAGAGAATCAGATCTCCTAAGCAAAGCTGTTCTCTTCACATAAATATGGAGAGCCCTTACCACATTCAAAGACCGCTCTTTTGAGGATAAACCAGGAGAGGTAAAGGACGGAACCACAATCTCTTGGTTAAGGTGGAAAGATAACACCACCTTGGGCAGATTACCCGGGGCGAGTTCTAAGAACTGCCCGGTCACGGTAAAAAATCAGAAAGGGTGACCGACAAGACAAGGCACCCAAGTCTGAAACCTGTCTAGCAGAGGCAATAGCCAGCAAAAACAAGACCTTAAGAGTAAGCAACTTAAGTTCCACAGACTCAAGAGGTTCAAACGGAGACTCTTGTAGGGCATCCAGGACAACCGACAAATCACATGGAGCCACAGGAGGAACATAGGGAGGTTGAATCCATAAAAAACCCTGAGTGAAAGTATGAATGTCAGGCAGAGACGCAATTTTACTCTGAAACCATACCGACAATGCTGAAATATGAACCTTGAGGGAGGCCAGACGAAGGCTTAAGTCAAGGCCCTGTTGAAGAAAAGCCAAAAGTTTGGCAGTACTGAACTTGTACGCATCATAATTCCTAGCCGCACACCAGATAAAGTAAGAATTCCAGATCCTATAATAAATCTGAGCCGAAGCCGGTTTACAGACTTTCAACATAGTTTGAATGACCGCCTCAGAAAATCCCTTGGCCCTCAGAACTGAAACTTCAAGATCTATGCCGTCAAAGCCAGTTGGGCCAGATCCTGGTAGACACAAGGGCCCTGAACGAGGAGGTCTGGGTATTGTGGAAGTAGAAGAGGATGCTCTATCAAGAGACCCTGCAGGTCTGAGAACCAATGCCATCTGGGCCATGCTGGAGTGATTAGAAGTAGTAATCCTCCTTCCTGTTTAAACTTCCTTATTACCCTTGGCAGGAGTGACACTGGAGGGAACAGTTATGGCAGCCGAAAGTTCCATGGAATTGCCAGGGCATCCACGAACGCTGCTTGAGGATCCCTTGTACTTGCTCCGAAGACCGGAACCTTGTGATTGTGTTGAGACGCCATCTGGTCTACATCTGGTGGGCCCCAATTGTCCACTAGGAGTTGAAAGACTTCTGGATGAAGACTCCACTCTCCGGCATGAACATCCTGATGACTGAGGAAGTCTGCTTCCCAATTGAGGACCCCGGGAATGAACACTGCCAAAATTGTGGGCAGATGGCGTTTCGCCAAACGGAGGATTTTTGATACTTCCAGCATTGCCATGTGGCTTTGAATGCCACCTTGATTATTTATGTACGCTACCATGGTGGCGTTGTCTGATTGTACTTGAACAGGCCTGTTCTGTACCAGAGGCAGGGCCAGTGTCAACGCATTGAACACTGCTCGCAATTCCAGAATGTTTATCGGGAGGAGAGATTCCTCCCTGGTCCACCGACCCTGGAGAGAGTGTTGCTCCAACACTGCGCCCCAACCTTGCAGACTGGCATCCGTTGTTAGGAGGACCCAGTTGGAGATCCAGAAGGGATGGCCCCTGCTCAACTGTTGGTCCTGTAGCCACCAGCTCAGTGACAGACGAACCTCCGGAGTCAAAGAGATCATTTGAGACCTGATCCGATGAGGCAGGCCATCCCATTTTGAAAAGATTAACCTGTACAGAGGGCGGGAATGAAATTAAGCGTAATCTACCATGTCAAAAGCCGACACCACGAGGCCTAGTACTTGCATTGCTCAGTGTATCGACACTCTCTGGCGAGAGAGGAAGCATCTGATCTTGTCCTGCAGTTTCAGGACTTTCTCCGGAGACAGAAACAGTATTTGGCTGTGGGTGTCCAGCAGCTCCCCCAGGTGCACCATGCTCCAAGCAGGGACCAGCGAGGACTTCTTCCAATTGATGAGCCACCCATGGGCTTGAAGGAAGTTTACCGACATCTCCAGTTGACTGAGGAGGACATCTTGGGAGTTCGCCAGAATCAGCAAGTTGTCCAGATATGGCAGGATTCTGATTCCCTGACGACGGAGAAAAGTCTTCATCACGGCCATTACCTTGGTGAAAATAAAAGGTGCCGTGGCCAGTCCAAATGGCAGAGCCTGGAATTGAAAATGAAGGTTGCCAATAGCAAACCGCAGATATTGCTGATGCGAAATGGCAATAGGTATGTGCAGGTAAGCATCCTGTATGTCCAGGGATACCATATAGTCCTCGGGTTCCATGGTCAGCACAATAGAGCGCAGAGTTTCCATATGGAATTTGGACACTCATACAAACTTGTTCACGATTTGAGGTTGAGGATGGGCTGGAAAGACCCATTCGGTTTTGAAACTAGAGTCAGGGTCGAATAGTATCCACTGCCTCTCTGGGACAGAGGTAACGGCACTACCACTCCTGTTTCCAGGAGGGATTGCACAACCAGGTGTAGAGCTTGCGCTTTCAACGGATCAGAGGGGATAACCATTGGACAGAACTGGCGAGGGAGACGTCTTTTGAAAGAGATTGCATACCCGTGAGAGACAACATCCCATACACAGGCGTCTGAAGTGGTCTTTAACCAGGCCTGTACGAACTGCAGAAGTCGGCCTGCCACCCTGGGGTCCCCATGGGGAGACCCACCCCATCATGCAGCAGGCTTGCCTTGTTTCGAAGCAGGCTGATGGGCGGCCCAGGATTGTTTATATTTGGGCATAGTGGTTTTGGAAGCACGAGCCTGTCTCTGATACGCCTGACCTTTTGCTTTACTTGGAGGTCAAAAGGAACAAAAAGTGGTACTCTTAGCCTTCTGAGCAGAAGGATTAGTACTTGGGAGAAACGCAGTCTTGACCGTCGCCAAGTCAGTCACAATATTATTCAGATCTTCCCCAAACAGGATGTCTCCCTTGAAAGGGAGTATCTCCAAGGTCTTTTTAGAGTTCAGGTCCACTTTCCAGGACCTCAACCACAGAATCTGGCGAGCCAGGATAGATGTAGTAGAAGCCTTGGCCACCATGACCCCTGCATATAGTGCGAGTCTGTGGTAATATACGTCAGATAATTTCTGGCAGTGTCAGAAAAATCCTGAGGTAGCTCCTCCTCAATTGCCTGAACCCATGCTTCAATTCTTTTTGCCGCCCAAGAGGCAGCCATAGTGGGTCTATGTATCTATGTACAGCACTGGTAAGAGTGTAAATAGACTTCAGGCATCCCTCCACACACTTATCTGTCAGTTCCTTCAGTGAGGTGACAGTGGTGACAGGCAGAGTAGAGGACACCACCAGACGGACGACATGAGAGTCCACCGGCGGTGGAGATTCCCACTTGTTGCTCAACTCCACAGGGATAGGATAACAAGCTAGCATCTTTTTAGACAGGGAAAACGTCTTTATTGGAGATGACCAGAATTCCTGACGTATGTCAATTAAGAGGTCAGAATGTGGTAAGACTACCTTAGCAACCTTCTGACGTTTAAACTTATCAGGTTTCTTAGATGTAACAGGAGGCTCAATGTCATCATCAATTTGGAGAATCAGCTTGATAGCCTCCACCAGGTCAGGAACCTCAACTTGGGTTGCAGATTCCTCATCAGAAGCAACTGTATCAGTGTCTGACGGATCAGTATATTCCCCATCTTCATCAGAGGATATATACAAAATATTAATGGATTGTGTCGAAGTCAAAAATATTACATACACACCACATACAAACTCCACACTGATGAGTCGTTGTGCGTGCGAATACATGCAGCGTGCACAGCGATATACAGTAGCATACGCATTCACACAGACAAGCCACAAAGATATATTCAAAACATATTTCACACCACACATAAATTAAACATGTCAAACAGACATTATAATGTATTAAATTATATAATAGAGTATAACATCATATATATGTATTATTGGAACGGAACAAGATAAACATGTCATGCTTGGTGTCAAAATGATCAAGGGAATGAGTGTGTTGGTTTGATAGCTGTGGTTAGGCTGTAGCACATTGCAACGAATAGTTATGATTAAATGTATGAAATCTAAAGTCACTCTTATTAGAACAAAGAACATTCCAAAGAAAGCATGTGGGCAGGAAACCAGTGGCCAACCCCTATGATGTCTTCTTCAAGGCTGGACGTTGCTTGCATATGAACTGACCAATGACACATCATGAATGAAAGACCAAATGTAAGGAGCCTGAAACCAACAACCTGTTAACTCCC
This sequence comes from Pseudophryne corroboree, assembly GCF_028390025.1. Lineage (NCBI taxonomy): Eukaryota > Metazoa > Chordata > Amphibia > Anura > Myobatrachidae > Pseudophryne > Pseudophryne corroboree. Next base: position 146,886,290 of record NC_086453.1, read on the forward strand.
ACTGTTTTGATATAGGCTGTTTTTTTTTAGGACTTAGAGAGTTAGTTGCTGTTTGCTGTTCTTCTGTTGCTGTTGAGGGAGAGCTAAAGATGGAGATGACTGAGCATTGAGGGACAGGGTAAAGTATGCTGGCTGTAACTGTAATGGATTCTTTTGTAACTATCTGCTTCTTGTGTAATTGTAATATTAGAACTGAATGATATATACTGTACATGTGATATATTATATACATATCCTTTTAATATCAAATATATACATCACTGAGCGTTGGAACTCAGACAATGTGTGCGAGTGCTTGTTTTCTCTTAAGAGATGTAGTGTTTGCGACATACAGCGCACTTTTATCGTATATGGTAATAAAATGCGCCTTGCGTCCGCAGCATATATTAACACTGGCATTTTAAATATTTATTAGAAATAATCTGAACTTCTCAGTTGGGGGCTCGCAGACGGGATATCACGTATTTAATGATGCACTGTACAGACGCCACTGTGGTCTACCAGCTAATGATGAACGCATCTAGATGCTGCTGAACCACATGCTGTTTGTTTGTTTTTTGTGTTATCAGTAAGGCGCTGATATGAAATTCAAGGGAAAATATAATTCTCACAATATTGGAAATTCTACAGCGTATTGTTATTGTTGCAAAACAAAGTTCAAATAAGTCATATTGTGTTTGATTCAGATTGGATTGTTTATCTGTTAAGTAAATTAAAAGAGCATTTAAAGGTTGGTGCATAGATATGATATAGCTGGGTTAGCATGCTGAGGCCTATTCGCATACTGCTAATGCAGGCCTAAAGTAACAAACTTCCGATGCTTGTATAATTTGTGATTTATTTGTGACAAAAGAGCTAGCCACATGGTCTGTCCACCATTTTGTCCAAGCACATGGCTTGTGAATAAGGTGGAGGAGCAGTGGCCATTTTAGGTCACTCTATCCACCTAGCTAACAGCTGACTTTCAGTGTGTTTAAAACAATTGGTTTCCTTTGTCACAAATAAACAATATATATGTACAAATCCAACACCATTTAAAAGCTACCAATGAATTTAACTAACCCATGCCATAGTCAATTACAAATAGTTTCAACTGGGCCTAGTGAGAGTTAATAGTGAGATGAACACTTGATGTAAGAATTACACACAGATATAAAGTTTTTTTTTCTTCTCCAGGATTCAGTTAACTGTTTGCTACAGGATAGGCATTGAAATGTTAATTAACCTGATCAACCACTGGTATAAGCATGTGAACAATCTATTGATTAGAGGCTCTGAAGGAACTGCATTCATTTAGTATGTGTGTACTGTGTGGGGGTTCTATGAGAGTCAATTGGTGTATATATATATATATATATATTATATAAAATGTGTATATTTATATCAGCGTATGTTCTGCAAGATAGCTATCCAATCTGAATCATAGCATTTCAATTATAGTCAATAGTCATTATAGATCTGCATAGAATCGGAGACGTTTATTTGTTATACATTTGGTGTAGTTCTTTAAGTGGGAGATTGTAAAAACACAAAATGCAGTTCCGGCCTAAAATTTTAGGTAGCACTCAAAGGAGGATTACCCGTGTGGGCGACTTCCAGCGGGTGTGAGGAACAAAGGTGTAATGTGTAGTGAGCAGTAGAATTTTGCTTACATTGATCGTGATAAGTGTGGAATATTTAGGTGCGAATGCACGGTGTACCCGTAGTACGGTAGAAAAAGTACGTGAGGTGAGCGTACGGAAATGCACACGTGGTGCGAGAACACGCATGGTTGCGTGTGTACGCAAGGTTGCGTGAAGTAGCGAGCGCAAGTTTTACCACACAATAGGAATAAATTTAAACGGTGGGATAAAAGATTTGTAGTTATACAATTAACAAGTAACTATCCGATTTTAAAAGCAGATTACTATAATATTTTGTTTAAAATGTACTACATCTGGGACAAGCTACCAATCAAAAGGAGTGATATTTTTCTGTACAGCGAATGCATTGAACTCCATGACCAATTCGGGTTCCCGTAGAAGACACTGAGTTAGAAGAGGCTTGGTGGCTTGAAGGCTAGCGACCTTACGTTATAGAGAAATACGCAAGTAGTGAGGAAACTTGTGGAGAAAAGTGATAGATTGTGAAGTATTGATTTAAGGTTTTGGTGTTACGCTCCGGTTGTGGAGCGCAGCTTGTGAATTCGACTCCTGTGATCATAGGGCATACAGATAACAAGTATCTATAAGCTGTGCAATTGGACCGCACATCTGTGTGTGTAATACGTGGCATAATGTGATACCATTTGCGTTCTTTGTTCGCAATTGCGTCATCATACGCGCTGTGTAAAGCATACACAGATATGATTTGTGTAAAGTAGAAGGAATTTTTAGCGGACTCTCTCTCAGGAAACCTTCCTGGTGGACATTCACTGGATAGGGTGATCGATAAGGTGTTTTTCACCCCAGAAAATTCCAGCGGATAGATACCGAAAAGATCAGGCTGTTTAACCTCCATTGAAAAAGGTGGCGTATTGATTTAATGCTGTTAATACGTCAAAACTTACAGTGGTGAGGGGTCTGGTAGGTGCCACACTGGGTACGCGGGGAATCACTAATGGAGTGAGTCATGGTACATTCCAGCGGTGAAGGAGCGGGTGAAAAGCGCTCAAAGGGACTTTTCACCATTGTCTCGTGTGGGCCATTTGGTGTGTTGTGAAAAAAGCCCACAATGGGAGCCAAATGGGCATGCGAGAGGCGTTCAGCAGCCAGGGTTCACGCTGGAGAGAAGAGGCCAAGAGGGTCCGCTCGGTTTATAAGGTGTGGGAAGTATGGTCCACACGCCGAGGCTTTTTGTGACAAATGGGTACGAATGACTGTTGATGATAGGGCATCATTTCCTAGGGTTTGTGGTTTTGATCCTGAGGTATTGCAGGTAGTATGTCTAACTAAAGTCATATAAGACAAGACCGAAAACATAATAACTGTTTGAACTTGTAGCAACAATAAATAAGTAGAAAAAAGAGAAAGCAAGTACACTGCCATATGTGGATGTGGAAGCAGTTACAGCCAGCATACAAACTATAGAAAATAATAAAAATATGAAAAATATGAATGTAACCTATATTTGTACTAATGAATGTCAAAGTTTTATTTAGGAGGAGATGGTGACCCAACTCTGGTTTCAGCCATTTCTCATGCACTCAGAGGAGTATCCAACCGGTAAAAAAGGAGCTGTAGCCTGCAGGGGAAGTGGCTGAGACCAGTGGTACTGGTAAGTATGGAGTCATTCAAGTACATATATAGTAAAACCCAAAAATAAAATAAAAATCAAGAAAGTAATGTCATAAATGGAGAATATCCTGTCCGCACATTGGGGGTGATTCCGAGTTGTTCGCTCGCTAGCTGCTTTTAGCAGCATTGCACACGCTAAGCCGCCGCCCTCTGGGAGTGTATCTTAGCTTAGCAGAAGTGCGAACGAAAGATTAGCAGAATTGCGAATAGAAAATTCTTAGCAGTTTCTGAGTAGCTCCAGACTTACTCAGCCATTGAGACCAGCTCAGTCCTTTTCGTTCCTGGTTTGACGTCACAAACACACCCAGCATTTGCCCAACCACTCCCCCGTTTCTCCAGCCACTCCTGCGTTTTTCAACTCGAACGCCTGCGTTTTTCCGCACACTCCCATAAAACGGCCAGTTTCCGCCCAGAAACACCCACTTCCTGTCAATCACACTCCGATCAGCACAGCGATGAAAAAGCTTTGTTATGCCGTGAGTAAAATACCTAACTTTTGTGTAAAATAACTAAGCGCATGCGCTCTGCGAACCTTGCGCATGCGCAGTAAGCGACTAATCGCAGTATAGCGAAAATCGGCAACGAGCGAACAACTCAGAATGACCCCCATTAGTGTTTCCCAGTGGGAAAGCGGACAGAGACAGGGTAACTCCTGGGTATTTCTTTTTAAATTACCACATAAGAAGTATTCATTTCTAGGAATGCCCTAGTCAAGATAAGCTCGTAAATGTTTGTTGGACCATGTACAGACCCTTAATACGGGATGAGAAGGATTGAATGAATACTTCGCATGACCTAGAAGCTTGTTGTTTTTTTTTGTTTTTTTTGCAGTACTAGAAAATTCTCCGTCAGGATAAGATCACTGTTAAACACTAATTCGGCAAATGGGAGGAACGAGAGAAGTGCAACATTACCCTTTGACAAAACCTGCAGAAGTTACGATTGGGCCTCTATGATGCTAAACCCTCTTCATTTTTTTCCTAGCAACAGTGGCCCCTGACTAAATTAATCAACAGAGATTTTATGTAAATTGAAATGTGAAATACATATATTGTACTCTCGCTCCGGAAGTACAAGGTATGTTAGATACTCCTCAAAGACTAATGTTGCATTCCACTGTTCTAGATTCATGTCCATCACAGGTAGAGGAAATTATCTCACAGATACCGGGTTCCCTATGAACTTAGGATGGTCAGGACACTGGATTGATGGCTGAGGTAGTCCCAGTAGTGACACAGCAAGCACAAGCTTTAAGGGGGGTAGACCAAGTATTTAAGAATCAATTCCCCGTAGTGCCCAATCCAGTTGCCATTTTAATAAAATCCTCTCCACCTCTACAAACTTATCTGTCATCAACCTCTATTATGTTTTTCTTCACAGTTTCCTCTTCATCTTTTGCGTTCACACAGGGGAGTACAATGCATGGACCCGATTCTCCCAAGTTTTCGAGTGACAGCCTGAGTATTCTCTTCCAAGCCCTACATGACTGTTTACAGTCCTTTCAGCCTGAGAATGGGTCGGTGCTGATACAATATGTTGATGACTTGTTGTTGTGCACTGATTCATTTGAGTCGTCCCTGGCAGATACGAAATAGTTCCTATTTCGTCTTTTCCAGACAGGACACCAGGTCTCAGGGGATATACTACAGTTGTGTAGGACAAGGGTCAAATACCTGGGACATAGTACTGGTACATGATTTGACAGTTCATACACCACATGCCGTATTGGTCCTTCAAAATTCTGCCCGAACCCGGTATGTCTCATCAGCACGATGGCACCAGTATATTACTGCCGTGTGCCTTGTAATGCACAAAGGGTGGAGGAAGGATGAGAATACTGGTGAAAGGAAATTTTGTATAGACACTGATATGCATGATGGTATGGAACATCTGAATCAGACCTTACTACGAGACCAGACATAAGTGACAGCCCGTTGGTGAACGCAGACCTGATACATTTTTTTTCCCTTTTCCCTCTAGAGATGTTTTTTTTTCTTTTCTTTTTTTTGAGTGATGCTCATGGTACTCTACATTGCAAACACACAACAGTTAAATTAACATGCAGATTTGTGTTCCCTACAGGAAAAGGAGGTCTGGAAGGCGAAGGGGTATGGTCAGGAGTCCTCAGGACTCTGGATAGATGGACAAGGAGTGACCCCCAGGATGTATCTCCCAAGCCTAGCTGAGGCGGCACATGGTCTGACTCACCTAGGTTAAGGAAGGTATGTGCAAATTGGTAAGAGCTTACTGGCGTGCACCAGGGTTCTCTTCTCAGGCAAACAGGAAAGCAATGACCTGTCTTACTTACTTGAGGAGGAATATTGGTAAGGTAGTACAAACAGAGCCATCCCATACTCCTCCTGCAGACGGACCTTTTTCAGGTAACACAAATCGACTTCGTACCATTAACACCCTGTAGGAATTTGAAAAATGTATTGGTGTGCACTGATGTTTTCTCAAACTGGGTAGAGGCATTTCCTGCTGCCACAAATACTGCCGTGTTTACCGCAAAGAAAATTGTGCAGAAATTTGTGTGTAGATATGGTATCCTTAGGAGTAGGAGCAAAGTGATAGCTTGAAACTGGACTATTGTGGTCATAGACACTGCCACTAGTGTTATGTAGCATCGGAACCATGCCCAGATCCCCACTTAAGGAATCATACCCTCTTTGAAATTTTTTTTTTTGGACGACAACATCATGTCATGATCGATCCGCACCATGATCACAAATACACCAATGAGGTGACAGTACAGTACCTTATCGAGATGAGCCAGCATTTGAGTACTTAACAAAAGAAATTGATCTGTTGATTCCTGATATGCCAACTACTGACTGTCTTGATTGTGAACCAAGAGACTGTGTGATTGCTCTTACGCACAGGTTGCCTAATTGACAGGGGGGATGGACAGTACCAAGTTTTGTTGACAGCACGATCCCAGTGAAAGTGGCGAGAGAGAGACTTGGGTCCACGATTCCCATCGCAGGAAAGCCAGTGGTCCGGAAGGAACTCGTAAATGGAGTGAGATTGCAGAAGTATCACCCGAGAGTCTGTTCCGTGAAGACTGAGAGGCGGCACTGTTGAACACTACATGAGCATACTAAAAGATTACAGAAAGGCCAGTCGTTGTAATGGATTTGCTATGGGCAAGATTTGTTTTGTTCTATCTTTCTTTTTTTACCATTGACAAACATTTTTTTTCCAGGACATTCTATTTTTGTGAGGTTTTTCATGGGGAGTCGAGTGTGGGACTGGAACTGGTTTTGGAGAAAGGAGTGATGTCTTTATAGGATCCCAGGATCAGCCTATCACTTTGTTAAAGCCAGAGAAAATCAAAGGTCTAGTAGTTACGGAATTCGGAGGTAACGTGATAGGCTATTGTCTGAGGAATACTGTATTTTTGTAGTTATTGGGACTCTATTAATTGAAGATGAGTGCATCCAGAAATGTCAGTCTAGCAATAAGGCAGCATTTGACAGACATCCCTTGAGTGATTAAAACGGAATGTTGGATGTGCTTACAGGTACCTCTAAGACCAAATAATGCAGGATTAGTGCCATATTCTTGAGAGTTAGCTGAGGTACTTGAATTACATGGAAGGGGGGTGGGTGGGGGGGTGGACAAGGAATATAATATAACTAGACCCCGTAGTATTAAGATCCAATGTCTGATTTGCAAAATTATTACATACGTGTGTCTAGGTCACCGATTATTGTTTGATATATTTTTTGTTGTTGTAAATATGTTTAGTGTGACAGTTATTGTCTACTGTCAAAGGGTGGACTGTCAAAGTCAAAAATATTACATACACACCACATACAAACGCCACACTGATGAGTCACTGTGCGTGCGAATACACGCAGCATGCACAGCGATATATGGTAGCATACGCATTCACACAGACAAGCCACAAAGATATATTCAAAACATATTTCACACCACACATAAATTAAACATGTCAAACAGACATTATAATGTATTAAATTATATAATAGAGTATAACATCATATATATGTATTATTGGAACGGAACAAGATAAACATGTCAAAATGATCAAGGGAATGAGTGTGTTGGTTTGATAGCTGTGGTTAGGTTGTAGCACATTGCAACGATTAGTTATGATTAAATGTATGAAATCTAAAGTCACTCTTATTAGAACAAAGAACATTCCAAAGAAAGTATGTGGGCAGGAAACCAGTGGCCAACCCCTATGATGTCTTCTTCAAGGCTGGACGTTGCTTGCATATGAACTGACCAATGACACATCATGAATGAGAGACCTCCCTCTCCTGTACCAATGGAAGGAGCCTGAAACCAACAACCTGTTAACTCCCACTGATTTAATATACAGTAGGCAGTTTTTTTTAGGACTTAGAGAGTTAGTTGCTGTTTGCTGTTCTTCTGATGTTGTTTGTTTGCTGTTGAGGGAGAGCTAAAGATGGAGACGACTGTTCACTGAGCATTGAGGGACAAGGTAAAGGCTGTAATGGATTCTTTTGTAACTATCTGCTTCTTGTGTAATTGTAACATTATAACTGAATGATATATACTGTACATGTGATATATTGTATACATATCCTTTTACTATCAAATATATACATCACTGAGCGTTGGAACTCAGACAATGTGTGTGAGTGCTTGTTTTCTCTTAAGGGATGTAGTGTTTGCAATGTACACCGCACTTTTATCGTATATGGTAATAAGATGCGCCTTACGTCTGCAGCATATATTAACGCTGGCATTTTAAATATTTATTAGAAATAATCTGAACTTCTCAATTGTGAGGAAGAAATGGCCCGTTTAGATGACCCCTTGGCCCCACAGGGACGTGTGGTGGACTTTTGTCTAACCAAAGTCTGATTTAATTGCTGTAACTGGGTAGACAAAGTATCCACCCATGGCGGATTAACTACAGGGACAATGTGGGTCATTCCGAGATGATCGCAGCTGTGCTAAATTTAGCAGAGCTACGATCATTCACACTGACATGCGGGGGGACGCCCAACGCAGGGCTATCCTGCCCTGCATGTCAGTGCCCCCCACCCCCCCGCAGAAGTGCAAAGGTATCGCACAATGGTGATGCCTGTGCACTTCAAGAGTAGCTCCCGACCAGCGCAGCTTTAGCGTGCTGGCCGGGAGCTACTCATCGCCTGCGTTACAAGCATAGTCAGCATATTTGAAAAAGCTGCCCAAGGTGGGTCTTGATTGACCACAGGTGGCATAGACAGACTGGGAGATGTATGACCCCCAGCACCTGAACCAGCAGCTAACACTTCCCCCACTGGTGAATCCGTGATGACAGCACTGCATGCTGCAGGAGTGTCCACGGATGTCCCACCCTTTGTAGCAGACATCATGTGGGATGTAGCCTTAGGATGCAGTAGTACAATATAACCAGACAAACACAACAAAACCCGCAAATAATCCCCTGTGTTTTGTGACAGTAAATACAGAGCACAAACAGAGGATATAAGCGGTGTGGGGTGACTGAAAAACACAGTGAGAAATACAAACAGTATACCCTGTGTAGCACTATATATTATATGAAACCCTGACGCACCTAGATCCCCAGGGTACAGAATATAGTGAAAGCAAACGTGTGATACACAAGAGCGGAATGCACACAGTAGCTATAGGCACACTCAGTCACAGGTACAATGCAGGCATTATCACATATAACAATAACACTGCACTGGACTAGTATTACATATAAATATGTATGTATACAGATATAACAATGCACAGTAAACACTGGATGTATATCACAGAATACTTGTATTAAATATTCAGATAGCAGTACACTTGTTCTTAACTAACACTGTCTAAAATGACATGTAGAATACTTAAATGTCTGTAAATGCACAGCGCTGATGATACAGGCGGCTTTACAGGGGAGACAGTGCTCAGCAGTCCTGGAGATCAGCCCAGCTATGTAATGGCGCCAAAATCTCTTCAGGGAGTGAGGGAGAGAGAGAAATGCAGCTCCAGGGCGGGAACATCAGCAGTAGATGGCACCCGGAGCTGGGGGAGGGGCTATAGGTCAGTGTCTTATCTCCTCTGCTGGACTTCACCACCGGGTACTGTGGAGCCTTTTTTAAATGGATCCTTGCCCTGGTGGATATAGTCCCTGTGCGACACAGTGTCCACGCCAGCAGCGCAGTCCGTCTCCTGGGACCGCGACCGGATTGCGATTTACCTTTCCTCCCCCCTTCAAGTACAGCCACGCCATCCTGGAGAATAACAGCGGTGGTGTGCCTGAAGAAAACCGGTGTGTCTTTGCTGCAAGTACCCGGGAACCAGGCCGCGGGAGTATGCAGTGCCGCTGAGGGAGGTGATGTAGCCACAACACAGCATGTCATAAAGACAAAGAATGTGCTGAGGCCCTTGAGTTCTTTTCAGGGCTGCCTAGCGCAGCCCCCCTGTTAGTAACCTGCACTGCAGGCACCAACTTACACACTGAGCTCCAGTGCCTGGAGGCGGGGCTATAGAGGAGGCGGTGCAGTTCCCAGGATGGGAACAGTCAAAGTTTTAGCCTGCTGGTGCCTCGGATCAAGATCCAACTCTACACCCCGATGTTATTCCCTGTGTAATACCAGTGTACACCACTGCAGAAATAGGGATTTTGCACCACTTATCACCTGCTCAGAGTTGGTGAAGAGAAATTAGTGATAAACCCTATAGAGACTTTTCAGCGATAACTTTTTGCAGCTAATTTGATACCAAGATATCATAAAATATTGCGAAACTGTGTTATCATGGCTAACTGGATGCCCCTCAATAGCATTTATTCACTATTTAAGTCCTAACACTACCCAAGCCTGAACCTAGCACCAAAATGTACCTGATCTCTCGCTAGCGTTTTTTGCAGCGCTGCGATCAGGTCAGAACTGTGTATGCGTATGCACTGCAATGCGCAGGCGCGTCCCACAGGTACAAATTGGATCGATGCTGTGCGATGGGTTTTACGAAGAATCCATTTGCACAGCCGATCGCAAGGAGATTGACAGGAAGAAGGCGTTTGTGGGTGGCATCTGACTGTTTTCTGGGAGTGGTTGCAAAAATGCAGGCGTGTTCAAGCGTTTGCAGGGCGGGTGTCTGACGTAAAGTCCGGTCCCGGACAGGCTGAAGTGATCGCAGAGGCTGAGCAAATCCTGGGCAACTCAGAAACTGCACAAGATTTTTTTGTACTGCTCAGCTGCACATGCGATCGCACACTTGCACAGCTAAAATACACCCCTCCCGGTGGGCGGCGACTATGCGAACGCAGGACTGCAAAAAACAGCTAGCGAGCGATCAGGTCTGAATTACCCCCATAGTGCAGCACACAGCTCCTGTCACTGAAGAATTGACACTTTGATGTCGCCTCTCGACGCGTAACACCTGGGTGCGGCCTGTACCCCCGTTGTGACGCCACTGCTACATGACTGGATACCATTGAGTTTGCATTTTATGGGAGTTTGAAATGTCACAAAATCTCTCTAAGCCTGGGGAAGATTTATGAAATCTTTTGAAGTGGAGGTGTTGCTCATAGCAACCATTAAGAGTCTAGTTATTTTATAAAACGGGCAAATAAATGATTGCTATAATCTAATTGGTTGATATGGATAACACCTTCACTGGTGTTCTTTTGCAGTAAAAGTCAACTTTAAATAGAAGGGGCACTGTATAAAAAAACTCAATTTATATACAATAATTTAAAGAAATATTTTTTTATGTCCAAGTACATGATAATGGCTGTTTTAAGACAATTTGGCTTCCAATGCGAGCAGTAAAAAAACGTGCCCCCCCATAGACATTCAAAAATGAGCCCCTCTTCATAGACAGCTCCTAACTCCTCATGGTATATAAGCCTATCTTCTTACAAAAGAAAAAAACATTCCATCATATTAAGATCCACAAAGTAATGCCCCTTGCACCATATTATGCCATACACCGCAATGCCTGTGATACATTATGCCCTACAGTAAAGCTTCTAATTGCTTTTAAATTACCTGCTCGTTTTTATGTGCTGTGTGTCATGCTCGTTGCCAGGGGTTTCATGCTCTTGGTATCATGCTCATTGCCAGGGGTGTGTAATGCTCATTGCCAGGGGTTTCATGCTCTGGCTCTGTGTGTCATGCTCGTTCCCTGGGGTGGGTAATGCTTGTTGCTAGGTGTAATGTTTGTTGCCAGGGGTGTGTAATGCTCATTGCCAGAGGTTTCATGCTCTGGCTCTGTGTGTCATGCTCGTTCCCAGGGGTGGGTCATGCTTGTTGCTAGGTGTAATGCTCGTTGCCAGGGGTGTAGCAGTGCTGGTGCCATCCTTCTCCCCCTCCTCCTGCCCATAGTACTCAGCTCTGGGGGCGGAGTTTCTTGCAATGACGCGGTTGCATCTTGACATCACGATGCGACCGCGTCATTCCACAAAACTCCACCCCCCAAGCAGAGTACTATTGGAGGGAATAGGGGAAGCAGTATAGGAGCCAGCAATTGTCGCGGCTGGCACCCCGTGCAATTGCACCGCTAGAAATGGCACTGCATATGATCATAGTTTATGCACCTTAGAGGTATTTTATGCATTAACAATTAATTAAAAACATGAACACAGTGTAAATTTTTGCAGGCGATACCAAACTGTGTAAGGTCATAAATTCGGAGGGGGATGCTGAGTCTCTTAAGAACGACTTATTTAAACTGGAAACATGGGCGACAAAATGGAGAATGAGGTTTAGTATAGACAAATGTAAAGCAATGCACTTTGGTAACAAAAAACTTATAATACTACCTACATATTAAATGGGGAAAAACTAGGGGATTCTATACTAGAAAAAGATTTAGGTGTTCATATAGATAACAAACTGAGCAGTAGTACCCAAAGTAGGAATGCAGCAAAAAAGAGATGGGAGACCAAATTGATTAAGGGAATGGAGATGCTAGAATACGAGGAAAGGCTTGCTAGGCTTGGTATGTTTACACAGGGAAAAAAGGAGAGTAAGAGGGGACATGATTAACATTTACAAATATATAAGGGGTCAATACACAGAACTAGCGGGGGAATTGTTTATGGCAAGATCATCACAAAGGACACGTGGACACCCGCTTAGGTTAGAGGAGAGTTTGCACACAGAGACGGAAAGGTTTCTTCACAGTAAGGACCATACGTATGTGGAATTCCCTGCCTGAGAGAGTAGTAATGGCGGACTCTGTAGTTGCTTTTAAGAATGGGCTAGATAAATTCCTAATGGATACAGATATACAGTGTTATGGTGGGTAAATCATGCAATAAAGTATTAAAATAAAATAAAACAGAAAAGGAATTGACATAATGGCTAAACATTTACCACAGTTAAATTAGTCTTAAAAATATTACAGTGTAGGAGAGCACTAACACAGTGGCGTAACTAGAATTTTTTCTCCCCCAAGCCAAAAAATTCTTTGGCACCCCCCTCCCCCCCCCATAATTGGCACTAGTAAAGGGATAAACATGCGCGTGCTGCAAAAAGGGGCGTGGCTTCATTGAAATGGGCGTGGCTTTACATAAAGGGGTGTGGCATTGCAGGAAAAGACTACCTCATACCCCAGTTTTGCAACCTGCATGCCCAGACGTTAGCCACCACAGGAAAGAAAAATAATCCTGATTCATGCCCCTTACATTATTTGTCATTTTTCCTCCTTATAGTAATGTCCAGTATACATTATGCCACATACTGCAATGGCCCTTAGACATTATGCAAACGCAATAATGCACACACCGTAATGCCCCCGGCACATTATGCCACACACCGTAATGCCTGTGACACATTATGACAGGAATCGCAATACCCGTTATACATTATGCTACACACTGCAATGCCCCTGATACATTATAGCACATACAATGTCTGTGACACATTATGACACACACCGCAATGCCCGTTATACATTATGCCACACACTGCAATGCCCCTGATACATTATAGCACATACAATGTCTGACACATTATGACACACACCGTAATGACCTTGAGACATTATACCACATACCACAATGCTCGTGATATAGTATACAACACACCGTAATGCCTGACACATTATGACACACACCGCAATGTCCGTGATACATTATGTCACACACTGCAATGACCCTGAGACATTATACCACATATCACAATGCCCGTGATATAGTATACCATATACCGTAATGCCTGTGACACATACTGCAATGCCCGTTATACCCTATGCCACACACCGCAATGCCCGTTATACATTATGCCACACTGCAATGCCCCTGAGACATTATACCACATACCACAATGCCCGTGATATAGTATGCCACACACCATAATGCCTGTGACACATTATGACACACACCGCAATGTCCGTGATACATTATGCCACACACCGTAATGCCCATTACACATTAAGTCCTACAGTAAGGCTTCTAATTACTTTTAAATTACCTGCTCGTTGCCAGGGGTTTCATGCTCTTGGTTCCATGCACGGTGCCAGGGGTTTTCATGCTCAGGGTGTCATGCTCGTTGCCAGGGGTTTCATGCACTGGGTGTCATGCTCGTTGCCAGGGGTTTCATGCACTGGGTGTCATGCTCGTTGCTAGGGGGTAGTGCTTGTTGCTAGGGCTGTGCTCTCCCAGTGCCACATATGCCCCCCCAGTGCCAGATATTCCCCCACAGTGCCAGGTACTCACATGCCCCCAGTGCCAAATATATCCCCCCCATGTGTCAGGTACACATATACCCCCCCAGTGCCACATATGCCCCCAGTGCCAGATATTCCCCCACAGTGCCAGGTACTCACATGCCCCAGTGCCAAATACAGCCCCATTCCCCCCCAGGTGCCAGGTACACATATACCCCCCAGTGCCACATATGCCCGAGTGCCAAATAAGCCCCCCTCCCCCTGTGCCACATATGCCCCCAGTGCCACATAAGCCCCCCTCCCCCTGTGCCGCATATGCTCCCAGTGCCAAATAAGCCCCCCTCTCCCTGTGCCACATATGCCTCCAGTGCCAAATAAGCCCCCCTCCCCCTGTGCCGCATATGCCCCCAGTGCCAAATAAGCCCCCCTCCCCCTGTGCCGCATATGCCCCCAGTGCCACATAAGCCCCCCTCCCCCTGTGCCGCATATGCTCCCAGTGCCAAATAAGCCCCTCTCCCCCTGTGCCGCATATGCCCTCAGTGCCAAATAAGCCCCCCTCCCCCTGTGCCACATATGCCTCCAGTGCTAAATAAGCCCCTCTCCCCCTGTGCCACATATGCCCCCAGTGCCACATAAGCCCCCCTCCCCCTGTGCCGCATATGCTCCCAGTGCCAAATAAGCCCCCCTCCCCGTGCCACATACGCCCCCCTCCCCCTATGCCGCATATGCTCCCAGTGCCAAATAAGCCCGCTCCCCCGCTGTTTTTGTGTTGGAAGGACACGGAGGGCACAGCGCGCGCCTCTTCTGTGTCCCTCCTGGGTCTCCGGCGGGTCTGTTAAAGGAAGTGCCGGTTCGTGAGCCAATCAGAGCTCACGAACGGCACTTCCTTTATTAGACCCGCCAGAGACCCAGGAGGGACACAGGAGAGGCCTGCGCTGTGCCCTCCGTGTCCCTCCTTACAGCAGCGGAGGGAAGGAGGAGACCGCAGATTGACATGCAGACGCTCGTCCGCATGTCAATCTGAGCTAAATCAGTGGTGCCCCCGCAGCCCTGCGCCCCCAAGCCACTGCGAGGGCTGCGGGGGCAGTAGTTACGCCACTGTGGCTTGAACTCGATGGACAAATTGTCTTTTTTGAACCTTAGAAACTATGTTACTATGTTAACATGTATGTTGTTTTCAAAACAAAGACTTCTGCTATTGGCACTAACAATAAATTACTGCAAATCTGTGTGTGTGTAGCAAATATAACAGACAGGATTTTGTCACTAACATTTACGCTTGAAGTCCAATGACAAGGGGCACCAATTTGAATAAAAAATTACTACTTTTTAAATTAAAACATGATAAATAATACCCCATTCACCGCCTTTTTTATTTCACTGAATGAGGAAAAGGTACATACTGTCTCATGCCAGAAAAATTGCTAATTGTTGATACACAGAATAATGTAGCATTCAGCAGTTGATAATAGGCCTGCATGGTTCTACAGTGGACTTCATGGAATACAATTTAATTGACAATTGAAAAACAAGGTATAACTTACCAAATTTCGCAGTCAGGTTAGGGGGGTGGGGGGTGGGGGCGGTCACATATTGCACTGGACACAATGTATGCCAGTGATGGATTGGAATAGAAAACCAGCTCGGGAAGTGTATGGAAGCAACCCTAATGGGGGTGTGGTCTGATGAGGTGGTGGGGTCTGTCAAGGGGGCGGGATCCCTCCTCATTGGCCTTCCTTCCTGCAGTTGTGTCTGAGTACAGGGTACGGAGTGGGAGCTAAAGGTGGGCATGTAAAATTTTGTAGAGATGTCCCGACATGGGCATCACAAGAGGTATAACATATAGTGTAGCCATGGCAGCATCACTGGATGGAAGATTTACTGTACTACAGAGATGGAATAACAATATATGGGGTAAATACAGTGTACTAAGGGCCTAATTCAGACCTGATTGCACCTCTGTGAATTTGCAGAGGTTTGCGATCGGATAGTTGCCGCCCAGCCAGAGTGAAAATCTGCCCTATGCAAGTCTGCATATGTCGTGCGAAAAGCTTGGCAAATGTCGGTCAGCTTCAAATCCGTTCGCAACTCACTCACCATCAAATGATTTTTCCAGTCTGTGCAGTCTGTGCGTAATTCAGAATCTACTCCTACAGTGCGATAGAATCAGGCTGATCGGGGGTGTGTGGCCTAGCTGCTGTGAGGAACAGACACACTTGCCGTGAGCTCCCCACTCCCAGAGGCTTAAATTGGTTATTTCAGCCCAAATTCCCTCATAAAATACCCCAGTTTATTGACCCCACCTACAGCACTCAGGGGGAAACTCAGACTTCGACCTCAGAATCGGGGAGCAATTGGAAAAAGCTCCTGCGGATTGAGGCCCAGTCGCACCCTCCAGCCTGGGGCCTCAATTTTGGAGTGGACCCGACGCGGCCCCCTGCCGTCCCGCATGCCGTTAAATATATGATGACACAGATCACCGAATACCCTCCGGATGCAGGACCCCTCCCCAACGGTGCTTAACTATCTGCCGCTAATATCACTCACCCTAATAAACAGCGCTGGGTGCTGCTCCAGCCAAGAGTGATCCGCCCGGCGGCCATATTGGAAGGGGCAGACTTCCAAGACGGACCCAGCACCGCAAGCTGCACCGAGTGGAAAGACCCCGGGAGACTCTCCGCCCGACGGCCTCAGGCTCCGTTCACCGCCGGACACATCTATCGGACCTGACTGACCCTCGGCCCTCGCCACACCACATACACACTCGGCGCACGGACCCGTCCGCTGGCCATCTTGGAGGTGGCGGACGATCACGGCAAGCTCCACACCACCAACGTAACCCTCCACATACGCTGCGGGAGCCTCCCTATCACCGGACCCCCCCCCCCCCCCCCGAAGATACATAATAATCCTCCACTGCTATTAGCACTCACCCTGACTACAGGCTACCACTCATATCACGAGTGACTCGCCCGGCGGCCATACTGGAGGTGGCAATCACCACTAGCAGGCCCCACAGCACTACACAGCACTGTTCGCACTGCTTGGCCGAGCCCGCTGCGGCCCCCCACAAGGCACCGCTCATCACTGGACATTATTGCCCGAATTGCCAGGCCTCTACCGCACTCTATACCCACATACTAAACAGACCCGCTCGGCGGCCATCTTGGAGGTGGCAAAAAGCCGCAGCTCCACACCACCAACGCCGCCCTCATCAAATACTGCGAGTCCTAGCTGGGGGACCCCGCTGGACACTCCCTGGGACCCTGTGCCTCTACTTTACTGGGAGCACACACACACACACAGCCCTCGAGACGCCGGCCAACACACCACTGCCTCAAAGCACAATATCTGAACCTCCCTCCCTCTGGATGGTGCTGCTCATCCACGCCCCCCATTCCATTCCATTCCTATCTTACAGTGCCTAGTTCCTCACCACATTCGCTTTTTTTAATTCGCCTGATGAAGATCTACCTCTAAATCATGGGGTGGCCTGACCTGAACGGGGGCTCAGCTGCACGCTGCTGTTATTAACACCACCTACCTCTAATGCATCTACTTCGATGAGACCTTAACTGCCACTTTTTCACGGGAAGCCCCACAACATTCATTCCGCATTACAGAACTTTCCATTCTTACTTTTATTTTTTCTCGCGGAATGCCACAGATGCGCCGAAAGGCCCCTGCTCCATCCAAACCCAGTATTATCAGGGCGTGGGAAAAAGCCGGTTCTCTGCCGAAACAATCACCTGGAGCTGAAAGCGCTCTGATCATGGCTGGTGCCTCTCGTACTGACCCCCCTTTATCGGCTCAAGATGTGATCGCCATAGTCACTAAAACGATACAATCAGAGATGAGAACGGCCCTTGCAGATTTTAAATCGGAACTAGAAGACCTAGGTTCCAGAACGGGCACTCTCGAACAGAAGGTAGACGAAATCTGCCAATACCAAAGCGTCATGGATCAAGAATTCACAGATCTACGGGCAGAGATGGAAACATATAAAGATCAGCTCGAGGATATTGAAAACCGAAATAGGCGGAATAACATCCGCGTACGCAACATCCCGGAAACAATAACCGCCGACGCACTTCCAGCCTACCTAAAGGACCTTTTTCTCCACATAAGCCCTGACATCTCAGTAGACCTTCTTCATTTAGATCGGGCCCATAGGGCCCTTCGCCCAAAACCGCCCTCGACCCAACCACCACGGGACGTTATCCTTCGCTTTCACTATTTTAAAGCGAAAGAGCAAATTATGACTGCTGTTAGAGGGCTCTCAACGGTCTCCCACTCTGGATCTCAGCTTCAACTATTTCAGGACCTGGCACCATCGACCCTAAAGAAAAGAAGAGATCTACTGAATGTCACCAAGACTTTGAGAACCCACTCTATCAAATACAAGTGGGGCTTCCCCTTCCAATTATTGGTCAACAGAAATGGCACGACCCACGCTGTCAAGACCCCAAATCAAGGTTATGACTTACTGAAGTCGTTTGGTCTCCTAGAAGATGTTCCAGAAATATGCCGACAACCTGCTTCAACCTCTAGACCCATAGCACCATCGAAGGAATGGACCCCGGCTTAATTACATCAGTCATACTAACATAGAAAACTCTGTTCCACATTCTATTAATGTTAATTCTTCATATATTTCTTGATACTCTTTAACAACAAGTTTGATAATTGTCCTATAGACAATCCTGGAGCCCTTTTCCTTTCCTTTTCTCTTTATCCTCCAGCCCCAGGAATTAATATGTTAACATGTTAATATTTGCCCCTGTTCTCCCTTAGGTCACCCCGTTCTCTTTAGTTGTTTATTTGATATGTTCACTAAGATTCACGTTCAACGAATTTTGCTGTTTCTACACACCCTCACACTCAGATGGATGTGTCAGAACGACACTCCCTCTATCTACATTAGACCTAGCTCCACTATAGGAGTAGGTCTCCTTCTCTCCCCCCTGATTCTTAACCCCTCTCTTACTATCTTTAACCTTCTCCATGTTCTCCCCCCCTGCCTTTCCCGCCAGTCGGGGTGTGAACCCCATCTGCTACTGAGCTCACTTTCTTTTGATCCACCATGAAGTTGACAGTTTTAACTCTCAATGTAAACGGTCTTAACTCCCCAACCAAAAGGACTATGGCCATCCAATACCTCCACAGGCGTAAATCTAGCATTGTAATGCTGCAAGAGACACATCTCAAGACTCCCCACTCTTCCCTCACGACCAAACAATATCCCACGGCCTTTCACTCCTCCATGAACGCTAAACGTCGAGGTACTGCGATTCTCATCCATCACAACACACCTATCACCATACATGACTCTATTTCCGACCCATTGGGTCGATTTCTTATCCTTAAGGGTACGTATAACAATGCCCCAATTATATTGGCCTCAGTCTATGCCCCTAATGACCAACAAGGTTCCCTCTATGCCACATTCTTCAATCAACTTACCCAGATGCCCCGAGGACTTACCATTATAGGAGGAGATTTTAATACCATCACGGACCCCAAACTAGATAGATCACGCTCCTCTAACACTCCCCCCAAACACGCCAAGACATCTAAGGCGCTCACATCAAGATTGGCCCTCCACGATCTATATGACGCATGGAGAGTACAATACCCCAATGCGAGAGGCTTCACACATTACTCCCCCCCCCCATGACCTACACACACGCATTGACTACTTTTTTGTAGACCGTGCCACATCTCAATCTCTTGTGGGCGCTCAGACCCTCCCTATATCATGGTCAGATCACCTGGCTATCGAACTAGAAATTTCCTCTCATGTAGGACCCTGACCTACCCGCCACTGGCGACTGAATGAATCCATCTTCTTGAAACACTCAAATGTTGAGACTATCACTACAGCTCTCACGGATTTTATTACCCTCAACTCTACCCCCTGATATCCCCACATCAATCCTGTGGGAAGCTCATAAGGTTACCCTCCGGGGCACCCTTATCAGTTTGTCAGCTGCATCTAAGAAATCAGAAATGTCACGCATACTAGAGCTAGAAAAGACACTAACATCCCTGACAGACCTACACCACACATCCTAAAAGACGCACTTATCTAAAGATACTCGCTGTTAAGGGACAACTATCGCAAATCTTATCTAAAAAGGCAGCGCAAACTCTTTTGTGGGTTCGACAAACTTTCTATGAAAAATCTGATAAAGCAGACACCATCTTAGCTCGTAAGCTGCGAGCTAAACGCACCCGCAACCGTATACTTAAGCTAAAATGCACAGACGGCACCATTACCCACGACCCTCAAGTTATGACCAGACAATTCCGCCAATTTTATGAATCACTTTATAATCTCTCACACAGCCCCTCTACCGTACCATCAGATATCACCTCTCTCACCCAATACTTGAATTCATGCTCTCTACCCACGATATCCGTGACACAGCTTCAAAGCCTTAATGCAGAGATCACTGATGAAGAGATTAGATTAGCTATCAAATCGCTACGCCGCTCCGCAGCGCCAGGGCCTGATGGCTTCACTGCCCTATACTACAAAAAACTTACAGAATCGCTGCTACCTATGCTTCGCCCCCTCTACAACTCACTACTGAAGGGAGGTACGCTCGATGACGCCACCACCAGGGCCAACATTATAATCAGCCCTAAACCGCAGAGAGACCCACTGGAGATGGGCAATTATAGGCCTATTTCTCTTTTAAATGTCGATTTAAAATTCTTCGCTAAGATTCTTGCCATGCGCCTTTCCCCTATATTGACGTCCTTGGTTCACCCAGACCAGGTGGGTTTTATCCCCAACAGACAGGCTTCCGATAATACGAGGCGTCTGATCAACCTTATTCAAATAGCAACAACCCGCTCGCTGCCGACCCTGGTGGTGGCACTCGACGCTGAGAAAGCCTTTGACAGGGTGGCTTGGCCATTTCTGACTCAAACCCTACACCATATGGGATTTCGAGGCGCTTTTCTCAATGGTATTAACTCCCTCTATCACAACCCTTCAGCTTCAGTATTAGTAAATGGCCTCACCTCCGAGCCCTTCCAAATAAAAAACGGCACCCGTCAGGGCTGCCCCCTCTCTCCCTTGTTGTTTGCCCTTATCATGGAACCTCTCGCAGCCAGAATAAGGCTTAATAGCAATATTACGGGTATAGGAGTAGGTCACTCAGACCACAAGATAGCACTATATGCGGACGACGTAATATTGACATTGACCAACCCCACTGTCTCCCTCCCAACCTTATTTGCTGAGACTCACATTTATGGCTTACACTCAAATTATAACATCAACACAGATAAAACAGAATTCTTAGACATCAACATTCCATACTCAGACTTAACTCTACTTCAAATGGACTTCCCTTTTCGCTGGCAACCTGAGAAGCTTAAATATTTGGGAGTCTATTTAACAAAATCGTATCCCCGACTATACACAGCCAACTTCCCAAGACTACTTGTCTCTATCAAAACGGACCTATTAGCGTGGAATAAACAATATATTTCATGGTTCGGACGTACTGCGGCGGTCAAAATGAACGTTCTACCTCGCTTATTATATCTATGGCAGACGCTACCAATCCACATCCCTACGTCAATCCTCAAAAATCTGCAACGGGACATTTCAAATTTTATATGGGCAACCAAAAAACCAAGAGTTAAGATGCGAATACTACACAAACATCAATCCACAGGTGGTATAGGCATACCTGATCTAATCAAATACTACCGAGCCACCCACCTAGCATCATGCATTCACTGGCACGCCCCGCCCAATCAAAAAGTCTGGACACATATAGAAGCCCACACATTATCGGTATACTCCCCTTCCACCCTCCTATGGTGCCTGCGTACACAACGCCCACCAACCTCAACTATGCTCCCCACAATACGATTCACGCTATCCATATGGGATTACTGTACACGATTATACAAACTCCGCTCATTCCACCCCCTCCTGGTCCCCTTATGGAACAATCCTATCTTCGCTCCTGGTATGGACCACTATCACTTCCCACATTGGACTGCCCACAATATTTTGTTTCTCTTGGATCTAGCTCCCCTACATACCTTCCTGGACTTTGCTAATCTACAATCGCGCTTTAACCTCCCCCACAGAGTTTTTTACCAATTTTTACAAATCCGACACCTCTACCACTCATTTCCCCGCTCCTCCCCAGGCACTCCCCTCACACACACTTCAGCTATCGAATCCCTGTGTCGCTCACATCATTTATCTAAAGGTCTTATATTGTCAATCTACCAGATTTTGCTATCACACAATCAACCTGCTAAGGAATCCCACGAACTGGCATGGGAGAATGACACGGGGGAGGTTCTCACCCCCGAAGACTGGTCCCTAATTAAACTGGCCATATCAAAATGCTCAATTTCAGTGGGCATTAAAGAGAATGCTTATAAACTATATACCAGATGGTATTTGGTTCCGACCCGACTCCGTGCAATTTTCCCTGATGCCTCGGATCTTTGCTGGCGACAATGTGGCCAGAGGGGATCCTTATTACATGTTTGGTGGACGTGTCCTGGTATAAGTCAATACTGGAAGGAAATACACAAACTAATTAAAAATATCACGGACTTTGACATGCCCTCTTCACCCTTTTATTCTCTCCTAGCTAGACCGATCCCCAACATCCCACGCTCAAACTGATCAATCACATACTAAACACAGCGAAGTGTCAAATCGCATCGCACTGGAAATCCACAGCCCCCCCTCCCGTCCCTGCTACTATCAACGCCATATGGTCAACATACAGACTGGAACGAATCTCCTCAGCCCTTCATGACACCCCAACTCAATTCATCCGCGTTTGGTCACTTTGGACCGATTATTACAACGCCGAACCTCCCTTGTCAACCATCTAAAATCATCTGAATTCCCCTAGCAAGATGCTACACCCCGACTGGCAAACCCCCCCCCCCCCCCCCACTACTTGTATCTTATGATTGCATCTTCGATCTTGTAATTCCTATCCCCAAACCTACCTCCTCCCATCCACTCTCTTACCCTCTCTCTCCCCCTTTCTTTCTCTTAGTTTCTTTATCTGCACCCTTACTACCCTCCTGTCTCTCTCCATACATAACCACTAAAGTTCTACACTATTTCTCTTCTCCCATCTTTCCTACAACCTATTACACGTATTTTTTCTATCAGATTTTTGACCAGTATATTCTTCTCCACATATATTAAAAATGTTAAACTTTATATCAATGTTATAATGAGTTACACTTCTATAGATCTTCAATGATACATGTTAGTTTGCAGACGTTTGTTACAGTATAACGATGTTTGGCTAAGATTTCATAACAAGCCTGCTTTATCTCTCTCACAAGTTGTAACCTAATTCTATATCACCCAATAAAATATTCTTTCAAAAAAAAGAATCAGGCTGATCGGGACGAAGCTGATGTCATACACCCTCCCTGAAAAACGCTTGGGTACGCCTGCGTTTTTCCTGTCAATCCCAGAAAACGGCCATTTAACACCCCCAAACATTTGTTTCCTGTCAATCAATCTGCGTTCGCCTAACGATCAAAAAAGACGCAGAATGTTTTTGCAGTTTGGCCTCGCGCCTGCGCATTACAATGTGTACGCATGCCCAGTCATTCGATAACTGTCCACTTTGCGACTTCGCACATCAGCAATCAGGTCTGAATTAGGCCGTAAGTGCGTTGGGCTGCCTGTCATGTAGGAAGTAGGGCCACGTTCTAACACACAAAACAGGCCCCACAGGCACGCCATCCTACCAGGAATCGTCCTGGTGAGCCCTATGGCCAATCCGCCCCTGATGTATGCTAATTACATAGATATATATTGCCTCCATAGAAATACACACTTTGATTAATGGTCGGACCTGCAAGTATCTTTAGATATACTGTAGCTTTGTTTTGTTTCTTTTTAATTAATTTCTCCTCTGCGCACTACAAGTTCCAATTGTGTTCACCCCACAAGGTCAGAAAGCTGAACATTTTGGTTATGCCCCAATCAGTCACTGTTGTTTATTCACAGACACCCCCCCCCCCCCGCCCCCCAAGTTGTTTTACTTTTCCTGTTATTTCTAGATCTATGCAACATACAGGTGAGAGATGTTATGGATTTTTGCACTTTTCTATTATGTCATCAATGAACCACATTTGAAGATTAAGTCGCACTTGCACAAAGACAACAATTACAAGTGTGTCAGGACAAAACACTGGAAATCTGTGTGTGAATGTACACAATTTTAATGTTAAATAACAGTTTCCAAATATTGTAAATAATAATAGAAATAATAATAATTTTATTTTGACAGCGCTTTTCCCCAAAAGGACTCAAGGCGCAAGTAAAAAATAATGCATACTGTATTAATGCTGTTGTGTACATTAATTCCCAAGAATTCACATGAGATTACTTAAAATATCATCAATACTTTAAATGCAACATATTAGATAACAAAACAAAACCAAAGCAACAATAAACAATATTCCGGAGCACCAGGGAGACAGTAATAAGACTGAAGATTTCCGTTACAGTGCTTTGGTCAATATCAGTTATGTAAGATATATGTTAATTGGTAGCTGCGTGTGTTGCTTTATGTAGATCCATTTTTGTCTGTACCAGAAATATTTGCTCAGCTATAAAGAAAAAAAAAAAAAAAAAACAGTTGTCCTCTGGGATATGTGACCTCAAAATAGGATTAAAGCTTTAATTAGTAAATTTGAAAATATCAAGACAAATATGTATCACATGACAATGTATATCATTATGTTTTGAATGGATTAAATCTCATATTTAAGTATACCAAAAGAACAGCCACAAGTAGCAAGTGCAGGGGGCATTGCAATGTGGTTTGCACCATTATGGGCTCAACCACTGCTACAATTTGGGGCATCATATAGTGGGGCAGAACATTATGACACAATTTGCAGCCAATCATGTCATCAAGTGAAGGAGCTTGATGACATGATTGGCTGCAAACTGTGTCATTCTGTTCCGCCCCACAGCATGATGCCAAGCTTCCAGATTATTCCCACTTCCCTAGGAAGGACCTAGGGAAGTGGGAAGAATCTGGGAGCTTCCTGCTCCATCGGGAATTCAAGAGTCTTACGGACATTCCAGGAGAATGGGCCAGTATGTATTTCAGGAGAAAGAAAAACCACTGTACCATGTTTTCCATGTGTCCAAATGTGTGACCATGCTCTCAGGGCTGGATTAAGGGCCACATGAGCCTGGGGCTGAAAATGTTCAAGTGTCTATACTGAGAGAGGGAGAAGCTGTGGCCATTGATGTGTAGGTGTGACCAATGTTATATGGATGTGTACATAAAAGCCCGGCCAGCTCTAGGGAGGCAACATTGGTGACAGTTTGCCAATTTTTCATCCACTTACCAAACAAACTTATTTTATATACTTGCACTTCTGCTGTGTATTAGGTGCTTGGGAAAGACATGTCTGGGTGCATTAAACAAATCAATGGTTATCTTTAAATATGAGTAGAATACATTTGTTTCTAGAGATGGGCTATAGTGTAGGTGGGGCCAACAGAATGGTGAAGAGGCAGCAGTGTTACAATATCAATTTATGGGGGGAAAACTTATAGCCAAGCAATGGCCTGAAATGTATCCACACTCAGTCAGCCACATATGTATATGTGTGTATATATATATATATATATATTAATCAAAACCAGCCGTATTTAGGGTGTACCTACCATAGGTGCAGGGAATGCAGCTGCTATGGGGCTCAGAGCTGAGAGGGGACCACCTTCCCTGTCACAGCTACATGTGTTATAAACATATTTCACCATAATGTGGTACATAGGTGCCATAACAAACTTTTGCCTTGGGGCCTGTAATATATCTACTTATGCCCCTGGACTTTATCATTGTAATGATGTATAAAATTAACTGGAGGGCATTATAATGTTACATAATATGAACTAGGGCACTCTAATGTGACACAGTATGAAGTGGAGGTACTATAGTGTGGCATAATATGAACAGGTGGTACTGTAATATGGCACAATATGAACTGAGGACACTGTATGCCATAATGTGATTTGGGGGTACTGTGTGGAATAATGTGTACTGGCAGCCCTACAATGTGACATAATGTGAATTGGGGGTACTGTGTGGAATAATGTGTACTGGCAGCCCTACAATGTGACATAATATGAACTATGGGGCATAAAATGAATTAGGCCACTACTATGGGACATAACATTAACTAAGGCACTACTATGGTTGAGAAAATAAACTACGGCACTATCATGGGGAATAAAATTAACAAGAGAAGTGTCTCTATAGAAGCATAGGGACAGCCCCCCCCCCCCCCCCCCCCCCCTCGTCAAAATGTGCTATGGAGTCCACAAAGTTCTGGCTACGCCCTTGTATAAGATATTATCTGTGGTGCTATATGATATGGTTGTGATAGGCTGGAGCCACAGCAGCAATTTGCCATGAGATCATGTTGGATGCAAATGTACAGCAGTAATATAGGAGATAAGTTACATAGGTCCATTATGAGACCTAATTATTGGTGTAACCTAGCAATAACACTTATTTACTAAAGTGTGCAATTGCTAAAAAACATACAAACAAGAAGCCTTTACTTTGTTATAATTTTAAAAATAATACAGAAGTAGGCCTTTGTAGACGCTCTTGACAGGGCCAAGTGTTAGTTTTGCAATTACATACATAAGTCTTGGTAGTCGTTCAGTTAAGAGCTATTTGTACGGATACTGAAACTTATTTACAAGCTGCAGAGAGCGGGTATATGTATGGTCATTGGAACTGCCTAAGTTGAAATTGGCAGGATGCTTTGACACTCCTGAAAACTAGCATTTTAGAAAGAGCCCTTTTAAATGAAGTATGATTGTGTGGGGATAATGGGACGGTCTTTTACTACATGTAACTTTTTTGAGTGTATGAAATTTTTCATTACATTGTTTGAATGGCGTCTAAAAATGGGCTTTCCTGCATGTAACTGGATGGTGTAGAAATCATGGGGGTACATTTACTAAAGGTTGAATTCAAAAATTGTAGTAAATGTGAGATTTAGTCCCTAAAACACAATATCGGTTAAAATAGATTTAAAGTCGACCTTTAGTAAATTTACCCCCTGGTCGCCATTACATCAAAGTTGCTGGAAACATCCTGCAGATGCAATCACCCAGGTCTGCAAATCCATGTGCCATGTAAAACTGGGCATAGTTACACAAAAAGGTTCCATGGTGTCACATTTGTGCAGCAAGTTGAACTCCTGCAAGTTAAAAACAACTTATTTTAAATGCTTAAAATGTTGGAATCAGCATTCATTTACACTGCCTGAAAGCAGCACACTCTATACATGACCAAGGAAACGCAGAACTACATACCTGTACATGTTACAATCTATTCCTCCATAAAAAATAACTATTATCAAGTCTTTAAACTCCACTGTAGCAACTCATACAGGGTCGGATGCAGAGATGAACACAAATCATCATTAACAGTGCGCACTTACATCAGATCTATCTTTGCTGCAAAAGAGTTGTCTGAAAATCAACATATTTACATTTACGCACAACTCCAATCCTGATGATGCACCCTATATGAAGTTTGCTGTTGTTGCAAACACCTCATTACAATCCTGCTTCATCAATTTGGCCACAAGCGGTGAGGAGACTGACTTACAACACCAGTACATGTGTATGTACTCCATAATGTGCCTCTTCACAAAAATACAGATATTCTTTGAAATCGAACTTGGGTTCAACGCTGCTTCAGGCCAACTGTGTCTAATTCAATGATATTTATGCCGAAAATCCAAAAGGGCACGTGACTTACCATAAAAAGGAGAACAATCTTGCAAGAAACAATATTAGCATGTACACACTGGGGCATGGCTGGGCCTGTTTGGGAGTATATTAGGATTTGTAGGGAAGTATGCAGGAATGTAATAGGATTATGCTTTATAAGTCATGTGGCATCAATTAATATAACACAAAGAACAAGTGTTTTTCATATCTGAAAGTGTTAAAAGGATATTTTCATATAAAATATTGTGTATTTTCTTCTAAATGTAATTACTTATATTTACCTAATGCCACTCACTTGTTCTGCTGCTGATTTCATGCTCCTTATCTCACTGTTTGTGAAGCGTTGATAAATGAATACGTTTAAACAAACAAATGTGGCAATACATGGAAGTTGAATGTCAGCCGAATTACATAATAGGGTTTCATCTAGGTAAACTCCATATAAGGAAATAATCTACTATTATCTCCAGCAGACAAATTTCTTTTATCTTTGAAAGATGTGTTCTAATAAGTTCATTTCATGTTCACTTTCCTGGATGACTTCATACTGAATTTAACAAAACATAGACCAAAAATCCTGAAAGCATTTTATTTAAGAGACTGCCTTAGGGTATTTTAAGAGTCTCCAATGAAACTTATTTATCTTAAATTAGCTATTTCTAGTTTTGAAAGGCATTCCGAAGCATCTTAGAAACAGGAAGTTCCTCCAAGTTCCCGTCAGAGCCAGATGCTTCTGCTGGCATGTTGGCCACCACTGTCCTTTTGCACAAATACTGTAGAGAAACCACTTTACAATTAAGTGGTTGTGTAAGCATAAGAGGAACAGGCTGTTCCTTCCCTTCGATGTAGCATAGATTAGAGTCAGACTCCCCGGCTGCCGTTAAACGCATATAATGTTCAACCAGTTTCACCACACATGGAAAGGTTGGTGGGCTTTCTGCACCGGCCAATGTCTCAAGGTAGAAAGACGTTCCCTCCAGTTTGATGCGTAGGTTGGTAATCCCAGCAGATGTGCGAAGACTAAGGGTAAACAAATGGTGGTGGTCTGAAGAGTCACGGATGAGAAAGGACCCGACTGGCTGGTCAGATAACAGTTTTTTGGCTTCAGTACCTGAGAGAGTGCTCCAGTAGTAGCCACTGGCCTCCAGCCTCTCTAGTGCAGTCTCCACCCTTTCATAATCTCCACAAAAAGACTTATAGTGGTAGGACAGCTGGGCAGCCTGTGAGCTCATGGCTGCAAGGATGGATGATGGGCAGAAGCAGCGATGGAAGCAATTCCAACGAAGTGTGACCATCGTCAAGCTAATGAACCTAGACAGCTGCACTCTTTAAGAGGGAGGATCCAGGCTGGACGTGCTTATTGTTTTGCACCACTTTCAGTGCTCACCGGTGTCCATCATCCCCAATCATCTGTAAGGCAAAAAAAGAGAAATACATATTTGTAATTAAGTTCGCTTGATTTAGAGTACAAATATTACATGTACTAATTATGGCCTAAAAGGGTTCTCCATCCCCCCATTAGACAGCCTGTAACAGTGAGAGTATTTTGTTTAATTTATTTTGTCTCACTCTGCGGTCGGCAGTGGCGGATTTACCACTAGGGACATGAGGAACTTGATAGGCAGCAAGTTTTTTGGCAGGGACTGGTAGTAGGGTGAGCTTGGGGCTGCTTTGTTGGTCTTGAAGCAAACGGGCTGGCCCCAAAATGAAGGAGGTGGTGAGATGATGGGGGGCAGCCTGACCTTGAAATTCGCCACTGACGGTCAGCAGGGTTGCTCTGTGTTTAGAAGGCAAAAAGTTCCCTGGGGCTCCTGAGTTTTGACTATACAAAGTGTAAAAATAAATCTGTTTAGTATTCCTGTGCCACATACAAAATCAGCAAGTACACGTCCTGCTTGTAATAAGAATACATGTATTTTCACCCCTTGCATTGCAATATGGCTTGTCCATGTACAAAAGTTATTTGCTTTTTTATTTTTTTGCTTTGCTCACAACTCAGAATTAGGGGTTTATTCAAACCTGTATGCAGCCGCACATTTGCACATTGTGCGCATACACGGCCTTACACATTGCGGCCACATCCAGGAAGAATGTAATTGACAGCAGTGTGATTGACAGCGGCAGCCGTAGGGAGGGTCGTCATAGTGGAATTGGGGGGGCGGGGCGTTCCGAATAAGGTTCAGATTAATCTATGAAGGAGCATATCTTTTTTTCCACACATCTACAAAGCAGTGATTTTACAGTGAGAAGTGAATGTTCTGCATGTTCCCAAAGACCTGCACATACGCAGTAGACTGTCACAGTGCCAGAAATTTGGGGCCTGTGGGGCCCCTCCTCTCCGGTGGTGCAGTAGTAGATGCCATAGTCTACTGTGCATGCACAAGTCTTCCTCTCTTAAAGTGCATCTGATCTGAACTTAGCATGGATATTCTGGGTCTGGATATTCAGTTCCTCTACTTTACCTCAAACATCAATCACTGCACACCACATACATGGCCTGAATCAGCGGCATACTTGCGATGTGACTGGCGGTGTTCCTTTTTGATGCAAGAGGTGGATCAGACACGCCATCAGTGGGCATCTCTGCGCACAAGACAGCAGCTGCAGTGTTAGCAGATTTTTGCAGATCCACTGCATGCATAATCAAAGAGGCGACATACGCGTCCACCTCTGAATCAGGACCACAGTTCGGAAAGGACAATATAAGTTTATGGTTAAACATTTAGAAGGGGGCTGGCTGCCTTTCATTATTTTTAAACCAACTGCACTGACTGGTTTTACTGGTCCTGAACTGCTGCTACTTCTGCTGACATAAAAACCTTCAGGAAAGTACAATCTTATCACTGTTCTGTGTTTTTCCCAAGCTTATTTATTCAGAGTTCTTTAACTCCTTTTATTACTTTGAGCTGCTATTTATTACATATGCGTAAGTGTTATTTTATTAGCGTCTTCTCTTTGTACAAGGAAGATGTCTAGAGCAGTGATTTATTCTTTGATAATCTCTCGAGTCTAGAAATCCCGCTCTCAGCTACAGTTTATCTCCTGTTATAGGAACACTAACACAGCACTGTCTCAGCAGTGTTGTAGGCCCTGGGCAAAGCAATGCACTGGGGTCCCTAAGCACCCATTCACAGGAACGATTTAAAAAACAAAACATAACTTAGGCGTCCTCCACATACTTCTATACAGTGAATGGCTGTCAGCACTCTGATTTGTGGATAGCTTCAGTCATCCACCAATCAGCATGCTTACAGGCAGCTTGCCCTCCAAACTTGAGAGGTGCCGGCTCATGCACAGGAGGAGCGATGTGTGATCAGTTGAAAGACCGCACATCACAACCTCCGTGCAGTACAGGGAAAACAGAGGCGGCCCTTGCTAGGGTATTTGTTATGCCTAGGGGCATACCTTCCAAGCATAGGGTTGGATCAGCTATGATATGAGGGGTGTACGGAGAGCCGTACCACTGCTATTGCAGGCAGTGGTGTGACTGTCGTCGGTGAAGGGATGTGGCTGCCGTTGCTCTGGACTACCTTCAGGGCCCGCCGATCCACCTGTACCCTGTCACACTACAGTGCACCACCTGCATTCCCCCCCTCCCCCGTGCCAGAGATCTGAGCCGTCCGACTCCCCAGCGGTCCCGCCTTCCGCCCTCCTTCCTCCAGCAGCTGCCCCATTGGGGTGAACTAGTTACCGGGCACAGTTCCAGGAGTGTCCTCGACTCCTTCAATCCGTGCCTCCAGCCTCACACTACCGGCCAAGCGGCCGCGGTGCCATGGTGTTGCATGGGCACTGGTGCTCTGATCCTCCTGCCGCTGACCTCCTCTTTAGCCTATGTCTGGGTCCGCGGGCCTCACTCTCTTACACCCCAAGGTTGCTTGGACATGGAATGGTGAGTGACAGAAGAGCCCTGTGCCCTTCTGCCGCCCCGTTCCCCTGTACCCCTGCCTTATGTGTACTGTACTACCCCCTCACCCTGGTGTGTGGCCCCATGTGTGTGTGTGACACCTTGTGCTCTCCTGCCCCCAAACCCCCTGTGCTCCATACCTTAGTTATGTGTGTGTGGCACCCTCTACCCCCCCTTTTGTGTGGCCCCCTATGCCCACTGCATTTGTGTGTGTGCCCCCTACCCCTGTGTGTATAACATTCTGTGCCACCCATGTGTGGAGAACTGTGCGTCCCCTGCCCCTGTGTGTGTGTGACACGCTATGCCCTTCTCTGGCTGCTGGCCGTGAGCTGCATGCTGGGAGGAGGGACGGGGTTGTCTGCTAGGGGGTACCAGCAAAGATCTCTCTCTCCTCTTGCTCCGTTCTCTTCCTAACACTCTTTGTTTTCTTGCTTTCTGACAGTGTCTCTCTACCTGACACTCTCGGCTACTCTCCCTGACACTGTCTCCCTCTCTCTCTCTCTCTCTCTCTCCCTCTTTCTATCCTTGACACTCTCCCTCTCTCTCACGACTATGGTGCCGCCTCCATTTCACCCGCGTAGTTCCACCTCCTCATCCCGATGGCTCCGCCCCAGAGCGCCAAAATGAGACCCCCCCCCAACCTATAAATGGTTTGACGCTCCTGGCTGTGGCCACTATACAGTACTAACATATGAAGTAAAGTGCCCACTTTACCTCCTTTCAACCCATTCTGTGTACAGGTGTGAAGGTGGTGGAGATTTTAACAATTAGGATCAAACTTTTCTGGATTACTGTTCGTATCACCTTGAGAAACAGATATTTCTATAAGAGAGATTGCTCATTTTATTGTGCATAGCAAGCGAAGAGAGGAAAAAAATAACAGTGCTTCAAACAGGCTGCTTAACTGCTGTCTGTAGCGGGTGTGATCCAGTGTGTAAAGAAAGCATCTCGCTCCAAATATCACGACCAATTTTTGTAAATCCACTCAATCACATTGCAATAAACCTGTTACTGTGCCTTTAAGAAAGCCTGGTTATGTTTTATTTCCTCTCAATGGTGTCAAATATCATATTGGATTGCACATGAAAATGGTATATTTGAGCTTGATAAAGCTAGGAATATTTCCTAGGACTTTACTGGTCTTTGTAACACTATAGCAAGAGGCTGTCAACATCTTTTTGACCTGTCTGTTTATTAGACATGAGCGGGTTCGGTTCGTTGAGATCCGAACCCCCCCAAACTTCACCCACTTTACACGGATCCGAGGCAGCCTCGGATCTTCCCGCCTTGCTCGGTTAACCAGAACACGCCCGAACGTCATCATCCCGCTGTCGGATTCTTGCGAGATTCGTATTCTATATAAGGAGCCACGCGTCGCCGCCATTTTCACTCGTGCATTGGAGATTGAACGGAGAGGACGTGGCAGCGTTCTCTCCCTGAAAAGCTCCGTAATCTGTGCTCAGTGTGCTAAAAATATCTGTGCTCAGTGTGCTGCAAATAATCTGTGCTCAGTGTGCTGAAAATATCTACGTTCTCTGCCTGAAAACGCTCCATATCTGTGCTCAGTGTGCTGCAAATCTCTGTGCTCAGTGTGCTGCATTGTGGGGACTGGGGACCACCAGTATAATAATATATACTATTCTATAGCTTCTATACTGCTTGTCAGGACACATGTGTCACAGTTACACCGCTCTGTACTGATAGATATATATATATATATATATACAGTGATATATATACTATTCTATAGCTTCTATACTGCTTGTCAGGACACATGTGTCACAGTTACACCGCTCTGTACTGATATATATATATACAGTAATATATATACTATTCTATAGCTTCTATACTGCTTGTCAGGACACATGTGTCACAGTTACACCGCTCTGTACTGATATATATATATATATACAGTAATATATATACTATTCTATAGCTTCTATAGTGCTTGTCAGGACACATGTCACAGTTACACCGCTCTGTACTGATATATACAATAATATATATACTTTTCTATAGCTTCTAGTATTACAGTGCAGCATTTTGGTGACCAACAGAATACATATATAGTACAGTAGGCCATTGCTATTGATATATTACTGGCATATAATTCCACACATTAAAAAATGGAGAACAAAAATGTGGAGGGTAAAATAGGGAAAGATCAAGATCCACTTCCACCTCGTGCTGAAGCTGCTGCCACTAGTCATGGCCGAGACGATGAAATGCCATCAACGTCGTCTGCCAAGGCCGATGCCCAATGTCATAGTAGAGAGCATGTAAAATCCAAAAAACAAAAGTTCAGTAAAATGACCCAAAAATCAAAATTAAAAGCGTCTGGTGAGAAGCGTAAACTTGCCAATATGCCATTTACGACATAGGGTGGCAAGGAACGGCTGAGGCCATGTCCTATGTTCATGGCTAGTGGTTCAGCTTCACATGAGGATGGAAGCACTCATCCTCCCGCTAGAAAAATGAAAAGACTTAAGCTGGCAAAAGCACAGCAAAGAACTGTACGTTCTTCTAAATCACAAATCCCCAAGGAGAGTCCAATTGTGTCGGTTGCGATGCCTGTCATTCCCAACACCGGACGGGAAGAGGTGGTGCCTTCCACCATTTGCACGCCCCCTGCAAGTGCTGGAAGGAGCACCCGCAGTCCAGTTCCTGATAGTCAAATTGAAGATGTCACTGTTGAAGTACACCAGGATGAGGATATGGGTGTTGCTGGCGCTGAGGAGGAAATTGACAAGGAGGATTCTGATGGTGAGGTGGTTTGTTTAAGTCAGGCACCCGGGGAGACACCTGTTGTCCGTGGGACTAATATGGCCATTGACATGCCCGGTCAAATGACAAAAAAAATCACCTCTTCGGTGTGGAATTATTTCAACAGAAATGCGGACAACAGGTGTCAAGCCGTGTGTTGCCTTTGTCAAGCTGTAATATGTAGGGGTAAGGACATTAACCACCTAGGAACATCCTCCCTTATACGTCACCTGGAGCGCATTCATCAGAAGTCATTGACAAGTTCAAAAACTTTGGGTGACAGCGGAAGCAGTCCACTGACAACTAAATCCCTTCCTCTTGTAACCAAGCTCCTGCAAACCACACCACCAACTCCCTCAGTGTCAATTTCCTCATTAGACAGGAAAACCAATAGTCCTGCAGGCCATGTCACTGGCAAGTCTGACGAGTCCTCTCCTGACTGGGATTCCTCCGATGCATCCTTGAGTGTAACGCCTACTGCTGCTGGCGCTGCTGTTGTTGCTGCTGGGAGTCTATCGTCATCCCAGAGGGGAAGTCAGAAGACCACTTGTACTACTTCCAGTAAGCAATTGACTGTCCAACAGTCCTTTGCGAGGAAGATGAAATATCACAGCAGTCATCCTGCTGCAAAGCGGATAACTCGGATCTTGGCAGCTGCTTTGGTGTTAAACGTGTGTCCGGTATCCACCGTTAATTCACAGGGAATTAGAGAATTGTTTGAGGTACTGTGTCCCCGGTACCAAATACCATCTAGGTTCCATTTCTCTAGGCAGGCGATAAAGAGAATGTACACAGACGTCAGAAAAAGAGTCACCAGTGTCCTAAAAAATGCAGTTGTACCCAATGTCCACTTAACCACGGACATGTGGACAAGTGGAGCAGGGCAGACTCAGGACTATATGTATGTGACAGCCCACTGGGTAGATGTATTGCCTGCCGCAGCAAGAACAGCAGCGGCGGCACCAGTAGCAGCATCTCGCAAACACCAACTTGTTCCTAGGCAGGCTACGCTTTGTATCACCGCTTTTCATAAGAGGCACACAGCTGACAACCTCTTACAAAAACTGAGGAACATCATCGCAGAATGGCTTACCCCAATTGGACTCTCCTGGGGATTTGTGACATCGGACAACGCCACCAATGTTGTGCGTGCATTACATGTGGGCAAATTCCAGCACATCCCATGTTTTGCACATACATTGAATTTGGTGGTGCAGAATTTTTAAAAAAACGACAGGGGCGTGCAAGAGATGCTGTCGGTGGCCTGAAGAATTGCGGGCCACTTTCGGCATTCAGCCACCGCGTGCCGAAGACTGGAGCACCAGCAAACACTCCTGAACCTGCCCCGCCATCATCTGAAGCAAGAGGTGATAACGAGGTGGAATTCAACCCTCTATATGCTTCAGAGGATGGAGGAGCAGCAAAAGGCCATTCAAGCCTATAAAGCGCCTCTATTAATTTTTGTAAGCCTATAAAGCTACCTACGATATAGGCAAAGGAGGGGGAATGCACCTGACTCAAGCGCAGTGGAGAATGATTTCAACGCTGTGCAAGGTTCTGCAACCCTTTGAACTTGCCACACGTGAAGTCAGTTCAGACACTGCCAGCCTGAGTCAGGTCATTCCCCTCATCAGGCTTTTGCAGAAGAAGCTGGAGAGATTGAACGAGGAGCTAAAACGGAGCGATTCCGTTAGGCATGTGGGACTTGTGGATGTAGCCCTTAATTCACTTAACCAGGATTCACGGGTGGTCAATCTGCTGAAATCAGAGCACTACATTTTGGCCACCGTGCTCGATCCTAGATTTAAAACCTACGTTGTATCTCTCTTTCCGGCAGACACAAGTCTGCAGAGGTTCAAAGACCTGCTGGTGAGACACTTGTCAACTCAAGCGGAACGTGACCCGTCAACAGCTCCTCCTTCACATTCTCCCGCAACTGGGGCTGTGAGGAAAAGGCTAAGAATTCCGAGCCCACCCGCTGGCGGTGATGCAGGGCAGTCTGGAGCGAGTGCTGACATCTGGTCCGGACTGAAGGACCTGCCAACGATTACTGACATGTCGTCTACTGTCACTGCATATGATTCTGTCACCATTGAAAGAATAGTGGAGGATTATATGAGTGACCACATCCAAGTAGGCACGTCAAACAGTCCGTACGTATACCGGCAGGAAAAAGAGGCAATTTGGAGGTCCTTGCACAAACTGGCTTTATTTTACCTAAATTGCCCCCCCTCCAGTGTGTACTCCGAAAGAGTGTTTAGTGCAGCCGGTCATCTTGTCAGCAATCGGCGTACGAGGTTACTTCCAGAAAATGTGGAGAAGATGATGTTCATCAAAATTAATTATAATCAATTCCTCCGTGGAGACATTTACCAGCAATTGCCTCCAGAAAGTACACAGGGACCTGAGATGGTGGATTCCAGTGGGGACGAATTAATAATCTGTGAGGAGGGGGATGTACACAGTGAAAGGGGTGAGGAATCGGACGATGAGGAGGAGGTGGACATCTTGCCTCTGTAGAGCCAGTTTGTGCAAGAAGAGATTGATTGCTTCTTTTTTGGTGGGGGCCCAAACCAACCAGTCATTTCAGTCACAGTCGTGCGGCAGACCCTGTCGCTGAAATGATGGGTTTGTTAAAGTGTGCATGTCCTGTTTATACAACATAAGGGTGGGTGGGAGGGCCCAAGGACAATTCCATCTTGCACCTCTTTTTTCTTTCATTTATCTTTGCATCATGTGATGTTTGGGGCCAATTTTTTTAAGTGCCATCCTGTCTGACACTGCAGTGCCACTCCTAGATGGGCCAGGTGTTTGTGCCGGCCACTTGGGTCGCTTAGCTTAGTCACCCAGCGACCTCGGTGCAAATTTTAGGACTAAAAATAATATTGTGAGGTGTTCAGAATAGACTGGAAATGAGTGGAGATTATGGTTATTGAGGTTAATAATACTATGGGATCAAAATGACCCCCAAATTCTATGATTTAAGCTGTTTTTGAGGGGTTTTTGAAAAAAAACACCCGAATCCAAAACACATCCGAATCCGACAAAAAAATTTCAGGGAGGTTTTGCAAAAACGCGTCCGAATCCAAAACACGGCCGCGGAACCGAATACAAAACCAAAACACAAAACCCGAAACATGTCCGGTGCACATCTCTACTGTTTATATTATAATAACATAACAACAAAACCTTAATGTTCAGTTTATACTTGCTGTATTAAATTCTTTGACTTACTTGTACAAATAAACCAATGCCTAATATATGAGCTGCACAAGGACATGTAATGGGCCCTACACATAGGGGTTCATTCCGAGTTGATCATAGCTGTGCTAAATTTAGCACAGCTACGATCATTCACACTAACATGCGGGGGGACGCCCAGCACAGGGCTAGTCCGCCCCGCATGTCAGTGCCGGCCCCCACCTGCAGAAGTGCAAAGGCATCGCACAGCGGCGATGGCTTTGCACTTCAAGAGTAGCTCCCGACCAGCGCAGCTTTAGCGTGCTGGCCGGGAGCTATTCGTCGCTCCCCGGCCCGCAGCGGCTGCGTGACGTCAGTGTGCCGGCCACTTGGGTCGCTTAGCTTAGTCACCCAGCGACCTCGATGCAAATTTTAGGACTAAAAATAATATTGTGAGGTGTGAGGTGTTCAGAATAGACTGGAAATGAGTGGAGATTATGGTTATTGAGGTTAATAATACTATGGGATCAAAATGACCCCCAAATTCTATGATTTAAGCTGTTTTTGAGGGGTTTTTGAAAAAAAACACCCGAATCCAAAACACATCCGAATCCGACAAAAAAATTTCAGGGAGGTTTTGCAAAAACGCGTCCGAATCCAAAACACGGCCGCGGAACCGAATACAAAACCAAAACACAAAACCCGAAACATGTCCGGTGCACATCTCTACTGTTTATATTATAATAACATAACAACAAAACCTTAATGTTCAGTTTATACTTGCTGTATTAAATTCTTTGACTTACTTGTACAAATAAACCAATGCCTAATATATGAGCTGCACAAGGACATGTAATGGGCCCTACACATAGGGGTTCATTCCGAGTTGATCATAGCTGTGCTAAATTTAGCACAGCTACGATCATTCACACTAACATGCGGGGGGACGCCCAGCACAGGGCTAGTCCGCCCCGCATGTCAGTGCCGGCCCCCACCTGCAGAAGTGCAAAGGCATCGCACAGCGGCGATGGCTTTGCACTTCAAGAGTAGCTCCCGACCAGCGCAGCTTTAGCGTGCTGGCCGGGAGCTATTCGTCGCTCCCCGGCCCGCAGCGGCTGCGTGACGTCAGTGTGCCGGCCACTTGGGTCGCTTAGCTTAGTCACCCAGCGACCTCGGTGCAAATTTTAGGACTAAAAATAATATTGTGAGGTGTGAGGTGTTCAGAATAGACTGGAAATGAGTGGAGATTATGGTTATTGAGGTTAATAATACTATGGGATCAAAATGACCCCCAAATTCTATGATTTAAGCTGTTTTTGAGGGGTTTTTGAAAAAAAACACCCGAATCCAAAACACATCCGAATCCGACAAAAAAATTTCAGGGAGGTTTTGCAAAAACGCGTCCGAATCCAAAACACGGCCGCGGAACCGAATACAAAACCAAAACACAAAACCCGAAACATGTCCGGTGCACATCTCTACTGTTTATATTATAACATAACAACAAAAACTTAATGTTCAGTTTATACTTGCTGTATTAAATTCTTGGACTTACTTGTACAAATAAACCAATGCCTAATATATGAGCTGCACAAGGACATGTAATGGGCCCTACACATAGGGGTTCATTCCGAGTTGATCATAGCTGTGCTAAATTTAGCACAGCTACGATCATTCACACTGACATGCAGGTGGACGCCCAGCACAGGGCTAGTCCGCCCCGCATGTCAGTGCCGGCCCCCACCTGCAGAAGTGCAAGGGCATCGCACAGCGGCGATGGCTTTGCACTTCAAGAGTAGCTCCCGACCAGCGCAGCTTTAGCGTGCTGGCCGGGAGCTACTCGTCGCTCCCCGGCCCGCAGCGGCTGCGTGACGTCGCGCAGCCATCGCGCCCCCCCCAACGGTCTGGCCATGCCTGCGTTTGCCGGACCGCGCCCCCCTAAACGGCGGCTTAACGCCGCCGTCCAGCTCCCACCCGCCCAGAGGCAGAGGCGATCGCTAGGCAACAACGGCTGGTAGTGTAGTTTCTTCACTCTCCCCGTCACCCGGCTCCATGGCAGTGCAGGCAAATATGGACGATCTCATCCATATTGGCCTGCATGCACAAGCGACGGGGCACCAGCGATGAATGAGCGCGGGGCCGCGCATCGTTCATTGCTGGTGCCTCCACACTGAAAGATATGAACGGTATCTTGTTCATTAATGAACGAGATCGTTCATATCTTTCAGTATTATCGCCCAGGGCCCACAAGAATCTGATGCATGTCTGCATGACCTTACTTTCTTTAACAATTTCAATAGTGAAAGTCTTTCATAATTATAGAGAGAATTATACTGTATTTATAAACTTTTGGTGGGGTTGTCAATACTGTATGAGCCGGGGTGTTGGGAAAGACCAGAGGGAAAAAAAAGTGCCCAATCTAGCATTCCCTGAAGTACAGTATTTATATTGGGGAACCACAGTACAGGCAATCTGGTTTGGGATGCAGGTTAAATGAAACCACAGCTTAGCAAGTTACTATGATATCACTAAGGCGCACTCAGTCTCAGCTATACCACAAAGTATTTAGACAACCCTGTGAATGTCCCCAAGCAATAATGGATAGATCTAAAGCACTTACAAAAGGAATGAATAAGTCAATCTGATATTGCATGAATTCTGTAATTGAATAAGAGACAACTCATTTGAGCCTTAAGTCAGACATTATATGATGTATTGTATCATAAAAGCAGTTAGAGATGCTTATTCCCAGAAAGTAACATTACTTATCTTTATTCTGATTTGTTACCATCTTACTGGGAAATGCTCTTCAATTATCATGTAACAATCATCTACATTTTTAAATACCTGAACTTCCCTGTAGATTTTACAGCAGGAAGATAAGAAATGCCAGATATTAATGCTATCAGTGACATGAAAGAAAAGCCTTTCCATTGATTCATGTTTATTGTCCACTTGTGTTCTGACAGATTGCCTTTGTGCATTATTCATTTGTTCTAATACTGACTGCAACTTCACAGTGTGACTGTATATTCCGTGTGATTAATAGCTACTAGCACTTTAATGAGTGCCGGCCAACACTGAAATCCCCTTAGCTGCATGTTATGAACAGTTCATCCACGACTGATGGCTTGGAAGGAAGTGCCTGTATATTTTCTTCTGCTAGTAAAGCAAAACAGTAAAGTGGGTTTCCACCTTCAAATGACTTCCATCGGGCATCCTGCATTTTCCAGCCATACCTTTAAATCATCACTTACACTTGTTTATTTCACTTATCTTCAGATAGGACACTAGTGGCTCTGCTGTGCCCTTTGCCTCGGATATAATTGTTAATAGACCCTTAGGCCAGGTACACATTATGCAATATATTGGCGGATATATCTTTCAGAAGTGAATTGGAACAATCAGCCATACCGTTCAGTGTGCATGCTCAATCGTCATCAGCGATCTCTTCCCATCTGATGTGCTGCACGTCAGATGGGATGACCCCGCTGATGACGCCATGAAGGTGAATGCAGGATGCACCGCTACACTGCACACCAAATCATGCAGTGTTTAATGTAACGGTTCATCGGTCGACATACCTCTTGTTGGGTGGAATGCACATCGTTCTTGTGGATTCACACTGGGATATAAATTTTTTTTTCTCTGCAGGTAACAGTCCCTGAAGGCTGGGTATGTCGGCTTTCTCCAGATCTCCCTCACAAACACTGGTAACAAAAGTAAACAACGGTGGCTGATGGCATACAAATATAAGGAAGAAGCAGAGTGAAAAAAATGAAAAAAGCAGGACCAGCCAATAAATGAAATTCATGTGAAGGTGTTCTAGCACCTGACGGGATGCATTTAAGTTGCCGGCGGTGGTCAGGATACAGACGCCAGAATCCCAACTGCTGACAATGCCGCCAGCCGTAATCCTGGCTCACAGGGGCTATTCCCACGACACCTATACACCTATATAAAGAACCTGTGGCGAGCGTAGCAAGCCACCGAGCCCCACTGCTGGTATATTGACGGCCGGGATGCCGTTATCTGTATACTGACGGCCGGCATCCCGATGACGGTAATTCATACTGATTCCGACCCCACCTGACACTGTGTAAGAGGCATTATGTGCATGAGTAGGCAGTGCTCCTTTGCTCTTCACCCCAGGGCTTAGTCATAGATAGTATACTCTCGGTGGATTGACATCAATGGTGAAACCACTCTCCATTAGCAGGTTGCTAAACCATCCACTGCAAACCCCTAGGGCAGTTGGCCTTTACTCACTGTTACA
This sequence comes from Pseudophryne corroboree, assembly GCF_028390025.1. Taxonomy (NCBI): domain Eukaryota; kingdom Metazoa; phylum Chordata; class Amphibia; order Anura; family Myobatrachidae; genus Pseudophryne; species Pseudophryne corroboree. The sequence continues at coordinate 146,928,100 of NC_086453.1, forward strand.
CTGCTTCTCACATGGGTTTATCAACCTTAACATCTCTCATCTCACATCAGGACTTTTCTGCTTGCTCAGGACTCTGTCACTTAGAGCTTTACACATTAACCTCCTTTCTACATTAGTAATATGGGGCTCTTACATTCTCTTCCTCCCCTCATCAACTCTGTTCTCCTACATCAGTGTTTCCTATTGGCTGTGTTTTTCTCCCTGATATTATGGGTTATACATTGGGCTCTTATCTTCTCTTAGGACCAGATTCAGAGATGTAAGCACACCTTATGGTTTATGCACATCTCCGATAGAGACCTGTGCAGGATCTACACTGTGACTATTCTCTGTGACTACGGTCACAGTGCTCCTAAGCCATAGCAGGAGGGACATGCTGCGGCTGTCTGGGAGTGGGGAATGGGAGGCGACGGGCAGTATTCCTGAAAACAAGGGTGTTTGCCACCTTTTCTGGTAGATGGGAGGCTAGTGCCTGCATCTTCCAACGCAGATTTACTGGCCTTGGCAACTAAACAGAGGTGGTCATTGTGAGTAGCCTTCGGCTTAGTCAGATGGCATATGACCTGCGATGCTGGCAGTGAGTGTATTTTGTCCTCCGATGCCTCCTGTGATACATCATGAGTGTGTGTATATGCCCCTTTAGAGATGTGGATGTCTGGGTCACTCCACCTCCCCCGAAATCCTACCTCATCTCCAGTAGTGTTCATCCAGTATTTAATATAGCCCAGCTTGATTATTGTATGCGAATACAATAATCAAGCTGTGCTATATTAAATACTGACTGAGGCATTAAAGTAGTGATGTGCACCGGAAATTTTTCGGGTTTTGTGTTTTGGTTTTGGATTCGGCTCCGCGGCCGTGTTTTGGATTCGGACGCGTTTTGGCAAAACCTCCCTGAAAATTTTTTGTCGGATTCGGGTGTTTTTTTTACAAAAACCCCTCAAAAACAGCTTAAATCATAGAATTTGGGGGTCATTTTGATCCCATAGTATTATTAACCTCAATAACCATAATTTCCACTAATTTCCAGTCTATTCTGAACACCTCACAATATTATTTTTAGTCCTAAAATTTGCACCGTGGTCGCTGGATGGCTAAGCTAAGCGACCCAAGTGGCCGACACAAACACCTGGCCCATCTAGGAGTGGCACTGCAGTTTTCTAGCGAGAGGATGAGTGCTTCCATCCTCATGTGAATCTGAACCACTAGCCATGAACACAGGCCAGGGCCTCAGCCGTTCCTTGCCACTCCGTGTCGTAAATGGCATATTGGCAAGTTTACGCTTCTCATCAGACGCTTTTAATTTTGATTTTTGGGTCATTTTACTGAACTTTTGTAGTATACTTGACGACACAGAGGTAGAGCAGTGGACTACTGTACCGTACTGCTATATATATACCGGTGGTCACAGCAACATTCTGCACTGTCCCTCCTACTATATACTGGGCACAACTAAAACTCAGCACAGGTATGGATGCATAGTATACTTGACGACACAGAGGTAGAGCAGTGGACTACTGTACCGTACTGCTATATATACACTGGTGGTCACAGCAACATTCTGCACTGTCCGCCTACTATATACTACAATGCAGCACAGATATGGAGCATTTTTCAGGCAGAGAACGTAGATATTTGCAGCACACTGAGCACAGATATTTGCAGCACACTGAGCACAGATATTTGCAGCACACTGAGCACAGAAACTGAGCGAACGCAGCCACGTCCTCTCGCTATCATCTCCAAAGCACGAGTGAAAATGGCGGCAACGCGCGGCTCCTTATATAGAATACGAATCTCGTGAGAATCCGACAGCGGGATGACGACGTTCGGGTGCGCTCGGGTTAACCGAGCAAGGCGGGAAGATTCGAGTCTGCCTCAGAACCGTGTAAAATGGGTGAAGTTCGGGGGGTTCGGATCCCGCGGAACCGAACCCGCTCATCACCACATTAAAGTGGAAAAAAAAAAGATTTAAACACTTGTTACTAGTCCGTGTGAAACTTAGGATACCCAGGATGGTCAGTGTTTTCATGCTGCTGGGGCCAGTGAAGCAGTACCCAATGACGCAGCCACTGGCTACGACACACCCAGAACATGTGGCTGATACCTCTACCTGTTTTTTTGTAACACTGGCAGTCGCTGCTGCTTGCCTGCCCCTACATGGCAGCAGCATGTCAGTCATCCTTTGGCCTAGGGGGTACTGAGACCTTCATTACAGATACAGATCTGCACATGCGCAGTATAGATACCATGCATGTGCAAATCTACAAACCTTGGAGATGTACAGTATGTAAACCATCAGGATTGCATACATCTCTGAATTAGGCCCATAGTCACAATTTGTGTCATCTCTGTGATCCAATTATAGGGGGTCATTCCGAGTTGATCGCTAGCTGAAAATGTTCGCTGCGCTGCGATTAAGTAAAAAAACGTCACTTCTGCGCATGCATATGCAGTGCAATGCGCACGCGTGACATACTTTCACAATGGGCGATGTATTTTTACACAAGGTGTAGCGCAGCTTTTCAGTCGCAATGGCCGCCGCAGAGTGATTGACATGAAGTGGGCGTTTCTGGGTGTCAACTGACCGTTTTCAGGGAGTGTTCAAAAAAACGCAGGTGTGCCAGGAAAAACGCAGGCGTGGCTGGGCGAACGCAGGGCATGTTTGTGACGTCAAATCCGGAACTGAATGGTCTGAAGTGATCGCAAGCGCTGAGTAGGTCTGGAGCTACTCAGAAATTGCACAATATTTTTTTGTAGCCGTTCTGCGATGCATTCGTTCGTACTTCTGCTAAGCTAAAATAAACTCCCAGATGGCGACGGCTTAGCGTTTGCACGGCTGCTAAAAACTGCTAGCGAGCGATCAATTCGGAATGACCCCCATAGTCAGTTGCATACCTCCCAACCTTTTGGCTTCAGAAAGAGGGACTTTGGTGCGGCCGGATAAAAGGGGGGGTGTCCTAATAAATGGGGGCGTGGTTCAATCCCAGGTAATAAGAACACAAGCAACTTGGAGCTCCTGAATAACGCATGAAACACACACACACACACACATATATATTCAGATCTATATAGTAAATAACAGTGACAGGCGCTTGTGTGCCACATATATTTTGGACAGTACGGATGGTGTAATGGTTAGCATTACTGACTCACAGCACGGAGGTCACGGGTTCAATTCCCACCATTGCCCCCCCCTAACCCTGTGGAGTTTGTATATTCTCCCTGTGCTTTTGTGGGTTTCATCCGGGTACTCCGGCTTCCGTCCACATTCCAAAAATGTAATATTAACCCTAGTCTGAATGTGTGTACATGTAGTAGGGAATCTAGGGCGTAAGCTCCACTGGGGTGGGGACTGATGTGAATGGCCAAATATTTTCTTTACAGCGTTTCGGAATATGTGTGCGCTATATAAATAACTGGTAATAATAAATAAATAATAAGTGAGGTAGGCTTATCTGTTTTAGAGGTAATGTTGTAAATACCAGAGCTCCAATAGTTCTCAAGGTGCATACACACTAGGCAATACGCCCCAAGGGGGTAATCAAGACCTGTTCACTCGCTAGCATTTTTTGCAGTGCAGCGTTCAGGTCAGAACTGTGCATGCGTATGAACCGCAATGCGCAGGCACGTCACACAGGTACAAAGTGGATCGTCACTCAGCAATGGGTTTGTGCAAAGAATCCATTTGCAAGGGCGATCGCAGGGTGATTGACAGGAAGAAGGTGTTTGTGGGTGTCAACTGACCGTTTTCTAGCAGTGTTTGGAAAAACGCAGGTGTCCCCAAGCGTTTGCAGGGCGGGTGTCTGACGTCAATTCCTTTTTGTACCGCTCGGCTGCACATGCGATCGCACACTTACACAGCTAAAATACACTCCCCGGTGGGCGGCGACTATGCGAACGCAGGACTGTAAAAAACAGCTAGCGAGCGATCAGGTTTGAATTACCCCGCATGAGCAATATCAGTGTTTTCCCAAGTATGCCGCGCGTCCGATATTGTGTGTACACACTGAATGATAGTGCAAGCGATATAGTTCAGTGACGTCACGCCGCGGCCAGCCTGTACATGCAGCTTTGGATGATAAGCCCAAATTGAGCTGCATGCACCGGCGACACAGGGGTATGATAATGAGAGACCGCACATCGTTCGTCTGCAGTATACACACTGGACGATATTGTAATGTGCTGCAATACAGACAAGTGTAAGGTAATGCACTGTGGTAGCAAGAACAAAAATTACACATACATACTAAATGGGGTAACATTAGGGGATTCTGTACTGGAAAAGGACTTAGGTGTTCACATAGATAGCAAACTAAGCAGCAGTGCCAGTACCCAAAGTAGGATTGCAGCAAAGAAGGCTAATAAGATATTAGCATGCATAAAATGTGGAATTGATTCAAGGGACACCATACTACAAAAAGGATATCCTGGAGCTAGAAAAGGTTCAGAGGCGGGTGACCAAACTAATTAAGGGCATGGAGACGCTGGAATACGAGGAAAGGCTTGCAAGGCTAGGCATGTTTACACTGGAAAAGAGGATACTAAGAGGGGACACGATCAACATCTACAAATATATAAAGGGACAGGACCTGTTTTCGGTAAGATCAGCACAGAGGACACGTGGACACTCGCTCAGGTTAGAGGAGAGGAGATTCCACACAATGCGGCGTAAAGGTTTTTTCACAGTAAGGACAATACGTGTTTGGAATTCCCTGCCTGAGGGAGTTGTAATGGCGGACTCCGTCAACACCTTTAAGAATGGGTTAGATAAATTCCTAATGGATATCCAGGGTTATGGTGCGTAGTCGCGCACTATAGTTACTATGAAAAGGGAATAAAACACAATGGCTGACATCAGCATCATACAAAATTTAGACCAAAATAATCCTGCATAGGAGACCACAAATAGGTTGAACTTGATGGACAAATTGTCTTTTTTCAACCATAGATACTATGGGGGTCATTCCGAGTTGATCGCTAGCTGCCGTTGTTCGCAGCGCAGCGATCAAGCTAAAAATCGGCATTTCTGCGCATGCGTATGCACCGCAATGCGCACACGCGACATACGGGTACAAAGGCATTTGTTGTTTTGCACAGGTTCTAGCGAAGTTTTCAGTCGCACTGACGGCCGCAAGAAGATTGACAGGAAGGGGGCGTTTCTGGGTGTCAACTGACCGTTTTCAGGGTGTGTTTGAAAAAACGCAGGCGTGGCTGGGCGTTCGCTGGTCGGGTGTATGACGTCAAACCCGGACACAATTAGGCTGAAGTGATCGCAAGCACTGAGTAAGTTCAGAGATACTCAGAAACTGCACAAACTGTTTTTGCAGAGCTCAGCTGCACATGCGTTCGTACTTCTGCTAAGCTAAAATACACTCCCCAGTGGGCATAGCATTTGCACGGCTGCTAAAACTAGCTAGCGAGCGATCAACTTGGAATGACCCCCCATGTTACTATGTAAACAATGTCACTCACAAGGGTAAAAATTAGCGATATTGTTGACAATATCGTCTAGTGTGTATGCACAATCAGATCTGTCTGGCGTGGGAACCTTAAGTAGTAATCCCGTTGAGTAAAGGAGACAAGATGAACACACATAGGGCCTAAGGGGGTCATTCTGACCTGATCGCTCGCTGCAGTTCATCGCAGTGCAGCGATCAGGTCAGAACTGCGCATACACCGGCGCATGGCTGACAGCTGACGGCTGTCGTTGACTAGCGATTGCCTCTGCCTGATTGACAGGCAGATGCGGTCGCTGGGCGGAAGGCGGTGCGGTCCGGCCACCGCAGTCGTGTCTGGACCATGCGGTGGCCGGGCACACGCAGCCGCTGCGACCCGGGCAGCGACGAGTAACTCCCGGCCAGCCGCAGGAGTTTCGCTGGCTGGGAGTTACTCTTCAAGTACAAAAGCATCGCCGCTGTGCGATGCTTTTGTACTTGTGCGGGGTGGCGCCTGACATGCGGGGCGGATTAGCCCTGTGCTGAGCGCACCCCTGCATGTCAGTGTAAGTAGCTGTGCTAAATTTAGCACAGCTACGATCAGGTCGGAATGATCCCCTAAATCAGATCTGATCGCAGCAGCAAATTTGTTAGCTAACGGGCAAAACCATGTGCACTGCGGGGGGGACGGCAGATATAACATGTGCAGAGAGAGTTAGATTTGGGTGGGGTGTGTTCAAACTGAAATCTAAATTGCAGTGTAAAAATAAAGCAGGCAGCATTTACCCTGCACAGAAACAAAATAACCCAACCAAATCTAACTCTCTCTGCACATGTTATATCTGCCACACCTGCAGTGCACATGGGGGGTCATTCCGAGTTGATTGCATGTAGCAACTTTTTGCTGCTCGTGCGATCAACTTGGCGCCACCTATTGGGGAGTGTATTTTAGCATAGCAGGGCTGCGATCGCTATTGCAGCCCTGCTATGCTAAAAAAGTTTCCTGCAAAACAAGATCAGCCCTGCAGCTACTTACCCAGTGCGACGGATCCAGCGATGAAGGTCCCAGCTGTGACGTCAGACATCCGCCCTCCAAACGCCTGGACATGCCTGCGTTTGTCTTACCACGCCCGGGAAATGGTGAGTAGACGCCCCAATCCTCCTTCCTGCTGTCAATCTTCTTGCGATCGGGCCTGCGATCGCTTTCTTTGGTCCTGGCGCCGTTGCCCGGCGACTTCCGTCACTGGGCAACGACGTGCATGCGCATTGCGGGCACCGCGCAGCCACAGTCCCGACCCGTTCGCACCGCAGTGAAGAACCACTGCGTGCGAACGGGTCGGAATGACCCCCATGGTTTTGCCCATTAGCTAACAAATTTGATGCTGCGATCAGATCTGAATTACCCCCATAGAGTGATGCTGTTTAACTTATATAGATTCCACATAACATTAGCATTCGGACTGTGCACCAAATAAAAGATAAATTGCAGCTTTTTTAAATGTGTCTATTTGAGTTCCTTAAGGTCTTACGGCCATACATGGTTACTCATAAAAAAGGAGAGAATACTTTCATTGTGTATGTTTAACAAATACTGCTTTAATAAAACAAAAAAATAGGATTTTAATTATCTACCGGTAAATCCTTTTCTCGTAGTCCATAGAGGATACTGGGGCCCATTTAGTACCATGGGGTATAGACGGGTCCACTAGGAGCTTTGAACACTTTAAGAAATTAATAGTGTGCGCTGGCTCCTCCCTCTATGCCCATCCTACCAGACTCAGTCTAGAAACTATGCCAGAGGAGAAGGACATACTTTGAGAGAAGGATCTCAAGGACAGGGGTGAGATTTGAACCAGCACACACAAACAAGAGGAAAGCCGTGCTAACCAAACTTGACGAGGGACAGCAACAGCTGAACCAACAACAATACTTAACCAAGTAACAGTGTAGGAAGACACAAAGCACTGGGCGGGCGCCCAGTATCCTCTACGGACTACGAGAAAAGGATTTACCGGTAGGTAATTAAAATCCTATTTTCTCTTACGTCCTAGAGGATACTGGGGTTCATTTAGTACCACGGGGATGTACCAAAGCTCCCAAACCGGGTGGGAGAGTGCTGAGGTACCTGCAGAACTGATTGGCCTCTGAGGACCTTAGCTTGGTCAAAGTATCGAACTTGTAGAACTTAGCACACGTGTTCGAACCTGACCAAGTAGCCACTCGGCAGAGCTCTAAAGCCGAGACACCTTGGGCAGCCGCCCAGGAAGAACCCACCGACCTAGTAGAGTGGGCCTGTACAGATTTAGGAACCAGCAAACCTGTTGTAGAGTAAGCATGCTGGATAGTAAGCCTGATCCAGCTAGCAATAGACTGCTTTGAAGCAGGACACCCAATTTTATTGGGATCATAGAGCACAAACAGCGAGTCCGATTTTCTGTGACACACTGTCCGCCTCACATAGATTTTCAAAGCCCTCACAACATTCAGGGACTTTGAAGTAGTAGAGGTGTCGGTAACCACCGGGACCACAATAGGTTGGTTGATATGAAATGCAGACACCACCTTTGGAAGAAATTCTGAGTTCAACTCTATCTTCACGAAAATTAAATACACGTCTTGCAGAAGCCAAGGACAACAGTGTGACGGTCTTTCTGTAAGAAACTTTACGTCAACCTCCTGTAAAGGCTGAAACCATTCAGACTGTAAAAATTGCAACACCAAATTGAGATCCCAAGGTGCCGTGGGAGGCACAAAGGGCGGTTGGATGTGCAGAACACCTTTCAAAAATGTCTGAACCTCAGGGAGGGAAGCCAACTGTTTCTGGAAGAAAATGGATAAGGCCGAAATCTGGACTTTTATGGAGCCCAGGCGTAGGCCCACATCCACACCTGACTGCAGAAAAAGCAGAAAACGTCCCAGTTGAAACTCCACTACAGGAAATTTCCTGTTTTCACACCAAGAGACGTATTTTCTCCAAATACGGTGGCAATGTTTAGACGTTACCCCCTTCCTGGCTTGGATCATAGTCGGGATGACCTTGTCAGTGATGTCTCTCCTGGCTAGAATCAGCTGTTCAACTTCCATGCCGTCAAACGTAGCCGTGTTAAGTCTTGACAGACGAATGGGCCCTGTTGCAGAAGATCCTCGTGAAGAGGTAGAGGCCACGGATCTTCCACACCTGACTGCAGAAAAAGTCCCAGTTGAAACTCCACCACAGGAAATTTCCTGTTTTCACACCAAGAGACTTATTTTCTCCAAATATGGTGGTAATGTTTAGACGTTACCCCTTTTCTGGCTTGGATCAAGGTAGGAATTACCCTGTCTGGAATGCCTTTCCGGGCTAGAATTTGATGCTCAATCTCCATGCCATCAAACGTAGCCGCGGTAAGTCTTGACAGGCAAACGGCCCCTGTTGCAGAAGAGCCTCTCAAAGAGGTAGAGGCCACGGATCCTCCAGGAGCATTTCCAGTAGATCCGCATACCAAGCCCTTCTCGGCCAATCCGGAGCAATGAGAATTGCTTGAACATTTTCCCTTTTTATTCTTTTGAGAATTATTGGGTTCAATGGAAGTGGTGGAAACACATACACCATCTGATAGACCCATGGAGTCACCAGAGCGTCCTCCGCCACTGCCTGTGGGTCTCTCGACCTGGAACAATACCGTCTAAACTTCTTGTTGAGAGGCCATCATATCAATCTGTGGAATTCCCCACCGACGTTTCAAGCACCTGAACACTTCCGGGTGAAGGCCCCACTCTCCTGGGTGGAGGTCGTGTCTACTGAGGAAGTCTGCTTCCTAGTTGTCTACTCCCGGAATGAAGATTGCGGACAACGCCACAGCGTGTCTTTCTATCCAGAGGAGAATCCTTGTTACCTCTGACATTGCAGCTATGCTCTTCGTTCCGCCCTGTCGGTTTATGTAAGTTACCGCCGTCACATTGTCTGACTGAACCTGGATGGCCTGATCTTGAAGATGATGTGATGCCTGTAGAAAGGCGTTGTATATGGTCCTTAGTTCCAGAATGTTGACTGGAAGAATGGTTTCCTGACTTGACCTTTTCCTTGGAAGTGTGACTGCTCCCAAACCATTAAGGCTTGCGTCTGTGGTTAGCAGAATCCAATTTTGAATCCCGAACCATCGGCCCTCTCTTAGGTGAGAAGTCTGAAGCCACTACAGAAGAGAAATCCTGGCTCTTGGCGACAGACGTATCCTCTGGTGCATATGGAGATGCGATCCGGACCATTTGTCCAACAGATCCAGCTGGAAAGACCATACGTGAAACCTTCCGTACTGCAGCGCCTCGTAAGCGGCTACCATCTTTCCCAGAAGGCGAATGCATAGATGCACCGATATCCGGGTTGGTTTTAGAACATTCCGCACCATTGACTGGATTACCAATGCCTTTTCCAATGAAAGGAATACCTTCTGTGCCTCCGTATCCAGTATCATCCCCAGGAACGGAAACCTCTGTGTTGGTTACAGGTGAGATTTTGGTAGGTTCAGAATCCACCCGTGATCCTGGAGTTGTCGAGTTGAGAGGGCAATGTTGTCCAACAACCGCTCCCGGGATGGTGCTTTTATCAGCAGATCGTCCAGGTACAAGATTATGTTCACTCCCTGTTTGCGGAGGGGAAACATAATCTCTGCCATTACCTTGGTGAACACCCTCGGTGCCGTGGAGTGGCCAAATGGCAGGGCCTCGAACTGGTAGTGACAGTCCTGTAATGCAAAGCTTAGATAAGCCTGATGAGGCGGCCAGATTGGGATATGAAGGTACGCATCCTTGATATCGAGAGACACCAAGAATTCCCCTTCGTCCAGACCTGAGATCACCGCTCTCAGAGACTCCATCTTGAATTTTAACACCCGTAAATCCGGGTTCAGTGACTTGAGGTTTAAAATGGGTCTTACCGAATCATCTGGTTTTGGTACCACAAACAGGTTTGAATAATAACCTTTGTTCTATAGCTGAGGTGGAACTGGAACAATGACCTGAGTCTGTACCAGTTTTTGAACTGCATCCTGTAAAATTATACTTGCCTCCTGAGAAGCTGGTAAGCCTGATTTGAAGAATCTGTGAGGTGGGTTCCTGAAACTCTAGTCTGTACCCCTGGGCGATGAGCTCTTTGACCCAGAGATCCTGGCATGATGTCGCCCATATGTGAGTGAAATCTCTTAATCGGGCTCCCACCTGCCTGTCTTCCAGGCGGTGCGGTCCACTGTCATGCTGAAGGCTTTGAGGAATCAGAACCTGAGTTCTGTGTTCTGTTCCTGTTGCTTGTTTTCTGGGTTTACCTCTATTGCCTTTGAAGGCTGTAGAAGAACCTTTTGTTTTATTTTAAAATTTTGCTGTCCGAAAGGACTGCAGAGTTGGAGCAGAGTAGGTCTTTCTAGCTGTGGGGGGGAGGGGGGGGGCTGCGGAAGGAAGGTATGTAGACTTACCCACTGTAGCATTGGATATCCACGTATCCAGTTCATCTCCAAACAGGGCCTCGGAATGGTAGGCTTTCCACACGTTTTCTGGAATCCGCATCCGCAGTCCACTGACGTAGCCATAGGCCCCTGCGTGCTGACACTGCCATGGCCGTGGTGCGTGCATGGAGCAAGTCTATCTCTTTTATGGCTTCCACCATAAAATTTGCAGAGTCTTGTATATGCTGTAGGAGTAAAACTATCTCCCCTCTGGGTAAGGAATCTAACCCCTCAATTAGGTTACCTGACCATTTTGCAATGGCCCTAGTGATCCATGCACAAGCTATAGTGGGTCTTTGGGCCACCCCCGCAGCTGTGTACAGAGATTTGAGAGTGGTCTCAATCTTGCGGTCAGCCATGTCCTTTAAGGAGGCTGCCCCCGGGAAAGGTAAGATTATCTTATGTGACAACCTAGATACCGATGCATCAACAATCGGTGGGTTTTCCCATTATTTTCTATCATCCTGAGGAAAAGGGAAGGATGCACTTTAGGGATCTGAAACTTCTTGCCAGGATTAATCCAAGTTTCTTCAAATAGGGAATTTAATTCCTTAGATGCAGGGAAAGTAGCAGATGATTTCTTTTTTACATTAAAATAAGATTCCTCATCTTCCTCTGTTACTTTGTCAGGAATGTGCAGGACATCTCTAATAGCTTCTATCAGGGCCTGTATTCCTTGTGACAGAGCTGCATCCCCCCTTCCCGAGTCCACCTCACCCACCTCTGCGTCTGATACATTATCATCAGTGTCAGCCTGCAGGATTTGGTCCAGTGTACGCTTTTGTGGACAAATGATACGAGTCTGAGACGCTGGTATGGACACTGAATCTCTATTCATCAGGTCATCCACAGACTGTCTTAAGTATTGCGTCTCTTTTTCAATATTTGAGATCATCCCTTTTAATGAATCCAACTATACTGGTTCGGACCCACTAGCCTGAGAATGTGTACTATCCTGAGTATACTGTACTGATTTCCCTGGGGAAGTAAAACACTCTGCCGTGCATGAGACACACTCCTTTGACATTGTAAAATGTCAAGAACACACCCACACAGGAGAAAGGTTAAAAGCACAGTTAACCCACACAGAGCCCTCTAGGGTGACACAGAGTATGATGGAGCCAGCCATACCGCGCCCTTATAGCTAATGCCAAGCTTAGCTGGGTCGCAAACTAAGTACCCTTAATAGGGCTTAGTATTCTAATATTGCTCCCCTGCCGCTTCCCTGCCAGTCTGTCTGTGTAAGCTGCAGAAGGAAAATGGCACTGGTGAACTCTTCAGGAGCTTCCCTAAGCGTGACCGGCTCCTCTGGGCACATTTTCTAAACTGAGTCTGGTAGGAGGGGCATAGGAGAGAGGAGCCAGCACACACTATTGATTTCTTAAAGTGCCCAAGGCTCCTACTGGACCCGTCTATACCCCATGGTACTAAATGGACCCCAGTATCCTCTAGGACGTAAGAGAAATATGCAGTTGTTAAGTTTATGCCTCATAATAGCGCCACAGTTAATTTTTGTAACCATAGTAGTGACCTAGTTTATTTTATGAACCATACTAGTGCCCTAGTTCACAATATGTTACATTGTAGGGCTGCCAGTACACAATATGCAGCACAGTACCCCCAATTCACATTATAACATGCAGTGCTCCCAGTTCATATTATATCACATTACAGTGTCCTCAGTTCATATTAAGTCACACTATAGTGCCACCAGTTCTTATTGTGTCATATTATAGTGTCCCACTTCATATTATATAACATATTAAATACCCTCCAGTTAATTTTATGCCACATTACAATGAGCAGGTCCAGGGGCATAAATGGAAATATTTCAGACCCCAAGGTAAAAGTTAGTATGTTAAACCCAATGGTGAAAAATCTATATAAGACGTAACTTTGATGGGGAAGGTAGGCCCCTCTCAGCTCTGGGCCCCGTAGCAGCTGCACTCCCTGCACCTATAGTAGCAACACCCTTACCAGGAGGCCTGGAGCATCAGGCATGCAAAAAGAAGTGGATGCAAATAGGCTGTGGGTCCCAGTCCCGAGCCAGCTTCCCCCAGTGCCACGTGTTTAATGGCATTTGCGGCACTGAAGGGATTAACCACCCCCTGCTGCGGCAGGATTTTTAAAAGACAATAGGCGCTAGGTGCCATTTATAATGTTTATTTAAAAATGCTTTGATGTACCATGGCACCAGACCCACACCGGCACCCGCAGCAATGGATGTTATGCACCGGGGCACTGGAGGGCAAGGGGCAGCTGGAGATGGGAGTCCAGTCCCGGAGCTTTAGGGCTTTGTGTGCCTTCCGGTGCCACAGCATCAGAGAGCGGTGACGTGTGAACACCTCCGGAGGCTGCCACATGGATGGGGACCAGGCTAGCCGACAAACTGTGTGGCGCCGTCTCCCTGTGCTGCTCCCTGTGCAGGCTAGCTGTCTCCCTGTGTGCGCTGCACTGGGTTGCCAAGTGCCTCTGCAGCCAGGAGATCAGTCCCAAGCTGCAGCACGAGGCGGCAGTGCAGCATGGTAACTGGAGGGGATGGGGGTTGCAGGCACAGGAACCCGGCTGCAGGGCTGGGCTCTGACCCCTTGCACTCCAGATCGGCAGGGCAAAGAGGCCGATTGCCAGGGGACAGGGCAAAGCAGTTCCCTGTACCCCTCATCTAGAACAGTATATACAACAAACATTTGAAACATATTATAAATGTAATTTAAACTGTAAATGCAGCACCGAGCTAGGACTGCAGGTCTCTCCGTTGCAGTGCTGTATGGGATAGAGCCTGTTGCGGGACACAGGCTCAGAATGTACTTAAAATTAAAGCATGGGGAGGCAGGGAAAAAAGCCAACATCCCTAAGTACTTTCATGGAGCGCCAAAGAGTTCCCACTCGGTGGGCAGGAAACCCTACCAGGGGATCTGTGCTGCCCATCTCTGAAGCTCAGTTTCAGGCTAGAGATATGGTGAGCTGGGTCCCTGAGCAGATTCCTGAAGGAAGTTTTTGGAGGGAACTATCCCCCCACACCAGACAAGCCAACACCTGGGTGGTGATGAAAACTCCAGGTGGGCTCAGGCACAGGGGAGTGACCACTCCCCACTGTCCATAGGGGACAATGTTAAATGTGCATGTGCACAAGGCATGCATGACTCATGCCCTTATAGTGAAGGTGCAGATCTACCCCTCTGTGGCACTGTGAGTTGGAGTAAGATAAAAGGAGGGTGAGAGCCCTGTGTAAGTGTACATTCTTTTGTGACATCAAGAGAGATTGAACTGCTGTAAACATCTTTTGTATGCTGTTCACCCTGAAAACAGGGAAGAGTCCTTTTCAGGGCTACTTTGAGCAAATAAACATCATTGCCTCAAGACTATTGCCTTCATCTTGCGAACATCAAGAATGCGCCGAATGCAGTCCCGTTCTCCGTCTGTCGTAGGTTAAGCCCATCGTCTCCAAGCTCTGCTCTCTTCCAAGCTACTGTGCAGGATCTGGTCCAGCTCGGCGACCAATACGGGTCAACTGACGCCGGACAGGTGGTGTGACAAAAGCATGTCAACGCATACACGGCAGCAACATGGTTCCAGGTGACGTGTTAAGAGCCTGGTGGTGGCGGCAGCAAAATACCTACCCACTGCGCAGTGGGTGGACTCAGTAACAGGTGGTTACTGATGGTAAGAGGGAATCCCCTAAGGGCCTGGTCCCGTGTGACCCCAACCCAATCTGTGATCGCTGGACGTAGCCAGTGAGGGCCGGCGTCCGGTCACATAGGCCTTTTTGTTTTTTTACAACAATACTGAAAAATATATGTACAGGCTTCCCCTTCGTCAACTGAGAATAAAGCCTTTATTAGTGTCAAAAAAGTGTACATTGCCGTATAACTTGACATTTAAAATACTGTTCCAGCAGTTTCCATGGGTGAACAGTGCAATAAGATGAAGAATAAAAAAAAAATGAAAGTTGCAGACAAAAAAAAGAAAAATAGGTTTACGTTCAACTGAATAAGGCCCTCACTGTCAATCTTGTCTATACTTAAACTTGAGTGAACCATGGGGGTAATTCCAAGTTGATCGCAGCAGGAATTTTTTTAGCAGTTGGGCAAAACCATGTGCACTGCATAGGGGGGGGGGGGGGGGGGGCAGATATAACATTTGCAGAGAGAGTTAGATTTGGGTGGGTTATTTTGTTTCTGTGCAGGGTAAATACTGGCTGCTTTATTTTTACACTGCAATTTAGATTTCATTTGAACTCACCACACCCAAATCCAGATGCGGATTGGGACGCCGGGACACCATGCCAGTTCCTGGTAGGCTGGCCCCTTTGTCCCCTCAGAGGGCTGACTTTCTCCTCCACCAGGCCGGCTACCGCGATCGGAGCTTAGCTCCGATCGGGTAGCGCTGAGAAACAGTCCCCTTTCACAGTCTGTTTAGCTGCAGGCTGTGTAGAGCTGCTCGTACTCGGTGGGCTGTCAGTGTGCAGCACTTCCTCACTGTAAGCCCCGCCCTCTTCATGACGTCGGGCGGGGCGGGATCAGCACTCTGCACAGCAATGTCTGCTTCCATTTAACTACACACTACAGAGACTTAGAGAAGTAGAGAACTATAGGAAGATGTGAGGCAGAAGAAGAAACTAGCAGTGAGTACAGTAAGCTGCAGTGCAGAAAGGTATAAGGATAAGTGAGAGTGAAGAGAGGAATGTGACTTAGGAATGACAGTGGAGGGAAAGAAAAGACTAGCCTGAGGCAGCAAAGAAAAGTAGGTGATAGAGAAAAGAAAGCTAGTGAGATGCTCTGTGTATAGTGAGATGCTCTGTGTGATGCTCTGTGTGTAGTGATATGCTCTGTTTGTAGTGAGATGCTCTGTGTGCAGTGATATGCTCTGTGTAAAGTGAGATGCTCTGTGTATAGTGAGATGCTCTGTGTGTAGTGATATGCTCTGTGTGTAGTGAGATGTTCTGTGTGTAGTGAGATGCTCTGTGTAGTGATATGCTCTGTGTGTAGTGAGATGCTCTGTGTATAGTGAGATGCTCTGTGTAAGAGGTTAGAAAAGAGTCAAGGTCAGTATGTTATGTGACAGATGAGAAAGGAAGAAAAGTGAGTGAGAGATGATCTAGAAAAGAAAGGGAGAGTAAATGAGAATAAAGACTGAAAAGAAAGGTGAGGCTTCAAAGAGCGTACCGAGTAAAGAAAAGGGGTATAGGCAGATTGGCATGCCGGGATGCCGGACCAGATGCCGTTTGACTGGTCCGGATGTCCCCTCAGTGACCGCCGTTATCACTCATGCTGGCCGGCTGCCGTGAGTGGTGTTTAGCTCCGATCGCGGCAGCGTTAACCTGAAGCTAACTGAGAGATGGCCGCCAGCTGAGCTGCTGCGCATGTGCATATATATAAACAAATCCAGAAGCCCGGCATTCCATATATCACCATTACTTAGCTGGTTTCCCGCAGTAGAAGGATATACAGTATGCGACAGACAGCGACACTCCACGCCGCAATAATGAACACCGCACAGGAGGTAAGTTTCAACGTTTCATTGGCTAAACATATATGATGTCCTGATGAAAATGCCATATATTATGTTAAGGCATTGAAACGTTGAAACATACCTCCTGTGTGGTGTTCATTATTGCGGTGTGGAGTGTCGCTGTCTGTCACATACTATATATATACTATATATATTTTATTATCAACGTTTCAAGGCCGAAAATAACGTGCTTTACCTGGGGCAATGCCTATAATGTGCTCTGCCTGGGGTAAAGTGTATACCATTCTCTACCTGGCACAAAGTGTAGACGTGCTCTATCTGGCGGAATATGTATAACTTGCTCTACCTGGCGCAGTGTGTATAGGAGGTTCTATCTGGTGCAATGTGTATAAGCGGCACTACTGTGTGGTGTAATGTGAATTGTCGGTATTATGTGGCCATGCCCCTTCCCCCACGAAGCCACACCCCTAAAATTTTGCAACGCTCCTGCGGCGCGCACTCTCCGTGCTTTCTATAGTCATGCTTTCTGAGCAGTAATCCCTCCCACTCGACAGACTCCACCCCCTCAACAGCCCCCCCACCCTTTATGAGGGCTGCTTCCATAAATTTCCCTGGCTGGTTTTAAATCCCAATCCACCCCTGCCCAAATCTATCTCTCTCTGCACATGTTATATATGCCTCCCCTGCAGTGCACATGGTTTTGCCCAACTGCTAAAAAATTTCCTGCTGCGATCAACTTGGAATTACCCCCCATGTCCAGAGCCCTAGCCTGGAATTTGATCATCATCTTGTCTTGTGACTGTGTATCTCATCTGAATCTGAGTAATAAATGTCCTGCAGCAACTTCAGACAGAGTAAATACATTGTGACTTGCTTTTGAAAAGTTGGACTTTTAGTTTCTGCAGTGTACATCAGCCATACAAATGATGTTTTCAATATAGGCCATGGGTCTTTTTTACCACTGCTGCCTGAGCAACAAGCAAACCTGCCTAATTTCTGGAGGACATACCATGCAAGATCCCAGAGGGGAGGCTCAAGGTGCAAGTGGGGAGAACGTGATGATGCAATGTGCGTCATCACTGCCATGCTTCCCACTGCCCAGTGGTTTGATGTGGGGGAAGACTGGCCTACAAAATAAAAGACTGACAATCATCACACATTTACGGATGCGGCCTGAAGACACAAATCGAATAATCAGAACCCCATCCTGTTGATTTCACAAGAAAAAGAAGCACTTCCAGAAAAGTGCTCTATTCTCCTAGCGGTCTGGGAAGATTCACGAAATCAGTGATTACCAGACATTCTGAAAGAGAAGGAAAGTATGCCAATAAGAGTCACGTCTAAACATTGGGGGTCATTCCGAGTTGTTCGCTCGTTGCCGATTTTCGCTATGCTGCGATTTGTTGCTAAATGCGCATGCGCAGGGCGCATGCGCTTAGTTATTTAACTAAAAACTTAGCAGATTTGCTGTGGATTCTGCTGCGCTTTTCAGTCGCTCTGCTGATCGGTAAATGATTGACAGGAAAGGGGCGTTTCTGGGTGGTAACTGAGCGTTTTCTGGGAGTGTGCTAAAAAACTCAGGCGTGTCAGGGAAAAATGTGGGAGTGTCTGGAGAAACGGGGGAGTGGCTGGCCGAACGCAGGGCGTGTTTGTGACGTCAAACTAGGAACTAAACGGACTGAGCTGATCGCAATCTGTGAGTAGGTCTGGAGCTACTCAGAAACTGCAAAGAATTATTTATTAGCAATTCTGCTAATCTTTCGTTCGCTATTCTGCTAAGCTAAGATACACTCCCAGAGGGCGGCGGCCTAGCGTGTGCAATGCTGCTAAAAGCAGCTAGCGAGTGAACAACTCGGAATGAGGGCCATAGTGCACTAAAGTTTATAGTAAATCACTTCCATATAATGAGGTATTAGAGCAATATTTATGTTTATTAACACCTGACACCATAAATTAACATCAGGTATACCTGGTACTGCTGGGCCACAGTCATTAGAATGCGGTTTCATTGCATGTGATACGGTCTCTTCATGCTTTGGGAAGGTTCACCACTATTCCCGGGCCATGCTGCAACTGCACCCGCTAAATTGACTGGGCTCTAATGAAAGGGGCCAAACTGAGCCTAAATCATAGAGGCTTAAAAATAAAAGTTTCACCCTTACACAGTAACTTTTGTTAAAGGAATGAAAAGGTAATTCAGACGTTTCTATTTTTAAATACACTAAATATTTTAAAGTAGACAAACCATTAAATTATATTTTACAGACCCTTATGTAGCTTTACACAAGGAACTTACCGTAGGTCCACTTAAATAACTAAGAAATGGAGACTAAGGAGTATATTCAATTGAAGTCGAAAGCTGCCGTCTGTCGAAAAGACGGCAGTTTTTGACTTTTTTAGGTTGGAAGGGGTTCCGACCTATTCAATATAACCCCAAATTTTTCGACAAGTCGAGGAATTCAACTTGTCGAAAAGCACGTGGATCGGCGGAATAGCTGTGTCGTGCTTGTGTCGAAAACGGGGCCAAAACCGACAGGTTTTGGCCCCCTTTTCAACCATCTCAATTCGACTTTAAAAAAAGTCGCAGTGATATGGGGAGAGCAGCGCTGGAGACGGGGAGAGCCGAGGCGGGGACGGGCAAAGCTGAGGCGGGGATGGGGAGAGACACGAGGCGGGGACCGGGTGAGCAGCACTGGAGGATTTCACAGCCGCCACTCACAGCAGCGTCCACCCGACTCCAGCAAGTGAGACCTCGCTTGCTGGAGCCGAGTGGACGCTGCCGTGAGCGGCGGCTGTGATGCA
Source organism: Pseudophryne corroboree (assembly GCF_028390025.1). Lineage (NCBI taxonomy): Eukaryota > Metazoa > Chordata > Amphibia > Anura > Myobatrachidae > Pseudophryne > Pseudophryne corroboree. The sequence continues at coordinate 146,947,286 of NC_086453.1, forward strand.
GGGACAGAGAGAAAGGACGGTGAGAGGCAGAGAGACTGGGAGGGGGGAGACGGGGGAGAGCCGAAGGCAGACGGGGGGAGAGCAGCGCTACAGCAGTGGCTATATAACCGCTGCCGTAGCGCTGCTGTCAAAGTCAGAAAAATGTCTCTATGCACGTTGCCATATTTGCACCGCACACTGGTCCGCGCTGCGCATGCGTACGCTCTCCCGTGAAGGCGCATACCCGCGATAGCGTGCACTCGCAGGCGCGGTATGCGTATTTACGGTAGAGTTTATGTAGTCGTAGCGTGCGACTCATTCGTTACAAATGTTCACAATTAATGTAGTTTGTAGATCATGGTCACCTTGATAGATTCTGAAAGTCTGGTTAAAATAGAAGGTCCCTGTTTAAAGGAATCCCTCTTTGTATTGTACGAAGGGTCTGACAGGAATCATACAGCAGTGTTTGGTACCCATCGGAAGAGTATTTAATTAGTAATATTCCGGTGTTGGTTTGGAGCGTATTAATCGCTCGTGCGAATAGTTATGGACATAAGAAGTTTATGTCCATTTCTATTATTTACACATACTCAGGTATGCGGCGGGAAACCCAGTTTCCCACCCACCTGAGCTGTTGGAAATCGTCACAGCCCACCTGTATGAATCACCCTATGACCTTTTGTTATGATGCAGGGCCGAATTCCTTCGGCCAATGGACAATGGGATTGTAGGACCAGGAGATTGCATTGTGTGTGGGGCATAAATAGGCAGGCCGACCACATCCAGCTCTCACTCTCTCATCAACGGTTATCTGCTGATAGCCGGGAGCTGGATATCGAGGCGCAGGCGATCATACCCTTTGTGCGTAAGTTTCTCTCCGTAATCATTGTCTTTCTGTGAGCCAATTTCTCTCATCTCTCTCTCTCTCTCTCTCTCTGTTCTGTTCTCTCATATCTCCCCTAGACTAGGCTAGTATTGTATTGTATTAGATAGTATTGTATTGTATTGCATTTAGGTCAGTGTAGTATTGTCTTTTTGTATTTATTGTTTAGTTCTGTGGTTAGGAAGTCTCTGTTATATTGTAGTGTATCATTTGTACTGTTATCCCCTTTTTCAAATATATTAGATATAATACAGTTAATAGGCTTTGGAACCTAAACCAGTATCTGTGTATTTTCTATAGTATTAAGTGTTCACTTGAGCGTCGGTGACGCTCAAGCAGCCTTGTAGTTAGTCAGGTTACACAAGGTTGCACTTACACCCTGTACTCACATTAAGGTATTCTGTGTATTTCATTGGTATAAGGTTTAAACATTAAGGTATAGCGTTGTGAGCGTCTGCGCCGCTGGTGACCTCCTCGTGGTCTCGAGCGTATGCTACGCCATAGCGAATCATTACTCTAGTCATAACCAATAACGTGTCCTGTGATCACTGGGCCGTGAGCGAACGTGACGCTTGAGCGTCTCGCCTACGGCGGAGCGATCGTTACGCAAATAGCGTACCCTAACGGTACTTCTTAAGCAAACAGCGTACAGTGTTCTTAGACTTCATAAAGGGTTGTTTATACGACAAAAGTATTTAGAATTGTCAATTGGGGGCTCGTCCTATCCTTCTCATATCTGCACTAGGTAGATCAGCAGACATTATCCCCCAGCAAAGGGTGGGAGGTTGTCTCCCAGTGCTGACGGGATAAGCGTCTGCTTCGCTTAGATAAAGAGTGCTGAAGGAATCCGGGAACCGGAAGTAAGAACAAAACGCTTGTGTCTTTTAAAAACTGTTTTATTTCTCTTCTGTCTTGCGTATACACGCACGCATACATTTATCTGCATTTCTTTTTTTTCAATTTCGTATATCACTATTCCTGTTTGCCAATTTTTATAGTTGATAGAAAGTGCTAAAAGAGATTTGCTGTTATTTCATAGTAGAGGTAATAGTTAAAGTATAGAACAACACACGATTTGTCTGAGATACAAGGCAGTCAGTGTGGATTGCGGTAGATGATCAGGGATCATTTACATTGATAAAAGTATATATTGTGTTACGGTGGATCTTTGCATTGCGTACACGTGTCGCTAACAAAGACTAGCGTACGCAATCCAAAGGCAGACGCACGCAGCGTTCACTACGCAACGTAGCGTCCGGTTACGCCCACGTAGCTCAAGTCACGAAAAGCGATAATTAGCGCAAAGGCGATAAGTAACGCACAGCGGTAGATAACGCGACGCGGTAAATAACGCAAATCTATTTTTGGAAAAATCTGAAATTTAGTTTAACAGATCCTACTCCTAATTGGTAACACTGTTGGACTGAAGACAATTTCTGCGCAGAAATAGATATAGAAACAAAGTGTACATGTGTTGAGTGAGTGTGGTTTTGTATACATAAGTTTATACAACTTTAAGGTGGAACCAAAAGGAAAGCCGGGTACTCGTCAAGGGACATACGTGTAAGTGACATATACGGTGGCTAGGGAGGCATCCCTGGTTAAATAATATTTGAGCATTAGAGTATAGCGGACCATAAGGTAACAAGACCAGGAGGTCATAAGGTAACAAGACCAGGAGGTCATAAGGTAACAAGACCAGGAGGTCGTAAGGTAAAAGGTCCGCTATAAAAGTCCAGTGGCACAACGCCTGGGGTGTTGGTGCAGAACCCATATAGGCCATACAAGCTCTTGCTGAAGGAATCGCGGCCGGAAACATCGATTCCATTGATCTTTCAGTACATAACAAGTAGTGCTTGTGTACTGAACGATTGGACCACACGTAATTGTGTGCAGTAGTTAGTAATCTGACCTAATACCATTAGAGTAAAGTGGTCACAAACGCTATTTGTACATTCTGACGTGATTTGTGTAATTTTTTATTTTTGGAAGGGAAGTTCGCTGGTCACTCAGGAACTATCTAACAACCCCAACTTTACTGGAAAGAGTAAGTGTCCTGCGGGTAACCCTCATATGTTCCAGTAAACTGAAGGTTCCATAGGGGCCCTGTATCGAGTACGCCAGCACCATATCGGTGTGATCAGGTCGTATTGGTCGAGGTGGGCGAGTGAGTGGGGTACTCGGTAAACCGCCACCGCCGGCCTACTGTGGAGTAATTTGGTTGTCTGAAAAGGCTTGCTGAAAACCTTGATACAGAGATCCAAGGAGGACTAAGCAACACCTGCAGACTATGGGGGCCAGTTGCTCAGGTAGGGGGCGATCAACCCTGGTTCAGGTTGATTCTGTGAACCGACCAGTTGGGTCGGCACGATATGTAATGTGTGAAAAATATGGAAGTCACACCGAATCTTTATGTGATGAATGGGAGAGAATGACTGTACAAGACAGGGACAAATTCCCAAGAATAGGTAGCTTTAGTCCAGAAGTGTTACAAAATTTAAGGAGGAGGATATGTCTCGTAAAATCAGCAAAGAGACGAATTCAGCATCATGATTATTTACAGTTATGGCACCAGGAAGGTGAGATACAGAGAGGTTTGGCTCTGGCGGCAGGATCTGGGGCAGTCAGGAAGCTGATAGCCACAGCTCCTCCTCCACCATACATTGCAGGAGAGAAGTTGATTACGGAGAGAAACGCACTGGGTTATAAAACAAAAACTCTTAGTAACCTTGTAAATGTTAATGATGTTAACCAAATAACTCATGCAAGTATTAACCCGTGCAAGATGTACCCTGTTTTGAACCTTCCTCAGGAGTGTGATCAAGAAGACGATTCAGCAACAATTTCAGCTCTCTCTCTTGCAGCCACCATAGCAGAGACCACAGTAGGCACAGCGACACCCACGAGATTAGTGAAAGCCCCTAGCGGAGGGATAGGTGAGGTCGTGTCAACGGGTAAGTACGGCACCATGCACTACACTGAAACAATTGTACCACAACAAGCTGTAGAATCTACACAGGAAGAGGCTGTTAGAATTGCTCCTGTAAGGGTAATAGCAGTTCCCAATGGAAAAACAGATGTGTCTGGAGCCACTCCCATAAGGAACATTGCCATGTACACTCCATTTTCCAGAATGGAATTAAGAACAATAGTGTCCGAATTTCCTGACCCCAGGAAGGATTTAGTTGCTAGCCAAAAATACATCAGGGATCTAGGTAACACTGTAGAACCCAACAACAAGGATTGGCAGATACTGCTAAGAGCTTGTTTACCTTCCAATGTTGACGCAACTCAATTTTTAGCTGACTGTGCATTGGATAAAGATGTACCGCTTACAGACGTGTACAACAAGGATAATGTAAAAAGGATAAATTTACAGCTAAAGGAGTATTTCCCAGCCGTTGTTAAATGGAATAAAATATTTTCCATTAAGCAAAAGGAGTCCGAAACGGCAACAGAATATTTTCACCGGGCACTATTAGAAATGGCAAAGTACACTGGTATAGAAGACATTAAGACCAACCCAAACCATCGAGAAGTAGCAGTATCTGTACTGATGGATGGTTTGAAAGAAACATTAAAAGCTAGGGTACAGACCACGCAACCATGCTGGCGAGGTCTGTCAGTGTCCACATTGAGAGAGGCTGCTATTGATCACGACAGAAACATCACTAGGCACAGGGAGTCGCAAAGTGATAAGTTGATGTCAGTAAGTATACAGGCGCTGACCACAAGGCAGCCTGCGTATGTACCACCGAATCCTGTGGGTAAGGCAAGTGTAATAACATGTTTTTCTTGTAACAGACCGGGACACTTTGCACGAGAATGTAGAACAAAGAATGTACAAAGATCTTTTCAACCCCCTAGACAACAACACAACACACGACAATGGGAGCAGGGTCCACAGAGGCGGAGTTTTGAGCCACATACAGGGGAAACAAAAAGATACCCCCCGAACAGAGGTTGGCATGCCTCTGGTAGTTCCCAGCTAACCCCCTCACAAGTAGTTGCTGCCAACGGGATTCAGGGAGGTCAGCATACCCAATAGGGGTGTGGCCATACCTGTAATCTGCACCCAGTTAAGTTGATTGCTAGTCTTGGAAGCGAACCAGAAATTGCAATCAATGTAGCTGGTAAAACTTTAAACTTTCTTGTAGACACAGGGGCGGCCAAGTCAGTGATAAATTCGACAGTGGGCATGAGAACCACTGGTAGGACAATTCCAGCCATGGGAGTAACAGGAGTAGTCCAGCACTACCCTGTTAGCAAACCAGCCGAGATTACAATAGGGCCTTTGCATACCAAGCATTCCTTTTTGCTGGCTGCATCGGCACCAACTAATCTCCTGGGAAGAGACTTACTATGTAAAATGGGTTGCGTCATTTATTGCACTCCTGAAGGTGTATTCTTGGACATCCCTGAGAATCACGCTCAGGAAGTACGAGACATGTTAGACTCCCCATCAAAATTAATGTCACATTCCATTATGACAAATAGGAATCCATCCCAAGTAGAAGAGATGACATCTCAGATACCAGAGTCACTTTGGACAAAAGATGGACAGGACACTGGATTAATGGCAAACGTAGCTCCAGTAGTTGTACAAGTAAAAGATGGTAGGATAGCTCCAAAAATCCCACAGTATCCTCTGAAGCCAGAGGTGGAGTTAGGAGTTTTCCCAGTAATAGAGCGCTTGCTACAACAGGGCATTCTAGTAAGAACGTCCAGCACAGCAAATAGTCCCATCTTCCCTGTTAAAAAGAGTGGGGGGAGGGGTTACAGGCTAGTGCAGGATCTAAGGGGGATTAACAAAATAGTTGAGAGTCAGTTCCCCGTAGTGCCTAATCCAGCTGTCATCCTAATGCAAATTCCTCCCACTGCCAAATTTTTCACTGTTATTGACCTCTGCTCCGCATTCTTTTCGGTACCTCTGCACCCTGACAGCCAATATTTGTTTGCATTCACATACAGAGGAGTCCAATACACGTGGACTCGGTTACCCCAAGGTTTCATAGATAGTCCAAGTATATTTTCTCAGGCTTTGCATGATTGTTTACAGTCTTTCCAACCGGAGAGTGGATCAGTGTTGATACAGTACGTGGATGATCTACTACTGTGTTCTGATTCATTGGAGGCATCCCTGAAGGATACGAAACAGCTCCTGTTTCATCTTTCAGACACAGGTCACAAGGTTTCCAAAGACAAGTTACAATTATGCCAAACTAAGGTAAAATATTTGGGACACTGTCTAACACAAGGACTGAGACACCTGACAGCTGATAGAATCCAAGCCATTAGAGACATGACACTGCCACAAACCCAACAACAGATCAGGACGTTTCTAGGAATGTGTGGGTATTGCCGTAATTGGATCCCAGGGTTTTCCATATTGGCGCTACCTTTGCAGGAAATGGTCTCCTCAAACAAACCTGATCGGATTTCGCATACAGACGAATCCGAAACAGCATTTGAGAGACTCAAACAGTGTCTAACGCAGGCACCAGCACTAGGTATGCCAGACTATGGGAAACCCTTTGAACTATACGGAACAGAAAGTGCTGGGTGCGCAGCAGGTGTGCTAACACAAAAACACGGTGATGCCAGCAGGCCAGTTGCATATTACAGCGCTCAGCTAGATACGGTAGCGCGATCCCTCCCCACATGCTTGCGTAGCGTTGCGGCGATAGCATTGCTAGTGACAAAAAGCGAAGATGTCGTGCTAGGCCACAACCTCACAATCCATACACCGCATGCGGTATCTGCCTTATTGAATTCTGCCCAAACCAGACACGTCTCATCAGCAAGGTTTACGAGATGGGAATTGGCATTAATGGCCCCAGTAAACATCACCATAAGGAGATGCAGTGCATTAAACCCTGCAACATTTCTCCCAGGTGTGCCTGGTCAGGCACAAAGGGTGGAAGGTGAGAGTGATGGGGAAGGAGGATTTAATGCAAAGGAAGATACACATGATTGTATGGAATATTTGACCCAAAATTTTACCGCAAGGCCTGACATCAGTGACAATCCACTGGAAGATGCAGAACTCACGTTCTACACGGACGGTAGTTGTCACAGACAGTCAGACTCGGGAGACTTGTGTACTGGATACGCAGTCGTAGATGACCAAGACACCATAGAAGCGGAACCGCTAGGCCCACCTCACTCAGCCCAGGTTGCTGAACTGGTCGCCCTAACCAGAGCATGTGAATTGGCTAAGGGTAAGTCAGCCAATATCTACACCGATTCTAGATACGCCTTCGGGGTAGTCCATGATTTCGGAGCCCTATGGCGGCTCAGAAATTTCATGACGGCAGCTGGCACACCGATAGCGCATGCAGCTCATATAAAAAGGCTTCTAACAGCGATACAGGAACCCGACAGAGTGGCTGTTATCAAATGTAAAGCACATACATATAGTCAAGACCCAGTGTCACTTGGTAACAGCCGAGCAGACGAAGCCGCAAAGCTTGCAGCTGCTACCCCCATACAGACAGACACCACACAACTGATGGTATTTAATACCATCAACACACAGAAGTTGTGTGAGATGCAGAATTTGTGTTCCACACAGGAAAGAGCAGTCTGGAAGGCAAAGGGATATGGCCAGGAGTCCTCAGGGCTCTGGACGGATGGACATGGTAAACCGGTGGCCCCCAGGGCATACCTTCCATGTCTGGCTGAAGCAGCTCACGGGCTGACTCATCTAGGCAAGGAGGGGATGTGCAAATTGGTAAGAGCATACTGGTGCGCCCCAGGATTCTCCTCTCATGCGGGTAAAAGAGCAATGTCATGCCTTACCTGTCTGAGAAAGAATATTGGAAAAGCAATACCTACAGAACCATCCCATATCCCACCTGCCGGCGGCCCTTTCCAGGTAATACAAATTGACTTCATTCAATTACCCCCATGTCGAAATTTGAAATATGTACTTGTCTGTATAGATGTTTTCTCGAATTGGGTCGAAGCATTTCCAGCAGCTACAAATACTGCCATGTTTACAGCTAAGAAAATTGTGCAGGAATTTGTATGTAGATATGGTATCCCTAGAATCATTGAAAGTGATAGGGGTACCCATTTTACAGGTGATGTCTTTCAAGGAATGTGTAAGTTGATGGGAATTGATAGTAAGCTGCACACTCCGTACCGTCCACAGGCGAGTGCGAAGGTCGAAAGAGTGAACAGCACTATTAAAAATAAATTGAGTAAAGTAATGACAGAGACAGGATTGACGTGGCCAGAAGCTTTACCCATTGTTTTGTATAGCATCAGAACCACTCCCAGGTCCCCTCTTAATCTGTCTCCTTTTGAAATCTTGTTTGGTCGACAACCGCATGTCATGATTAACCCTCAGGATGATTTGAAATGTAACAATGAAGTAACTGTAAAATACTTAATTAACATGAGTAAACAGTTGAGGAATCAAAATGATAATCTGAAGTTGGTGATTCCTGATCTACCAGGTAGTAATTGTCATGACATTGAACCTGGGGATTATGTAATGATACGAAATTTTCTACGCTCAGGTTTTCTTATTGATAGATGGGAAGGACCATACCAGGTCTTATTGACTAGCACCACAGCATTGAAGGTTGCTGAGAGAGAGACTTGGGTCCATTCATCCCACTGCAAAAAGGTTGCCGATCCAGAGAAGTCCCGTGATAAGGAACAGACGGTAGAGGTTGTATCACTGGAGTGTCTGTTCCAGGAGGACTGAGGCGGCACCTGAGCCTTGAAGACCGAAAGCAGTTGTCGACTCCCTTCTCCCTTTTATTGTTTTTCTCCACTTCCCAGCCCCTCTCCCTTAAAATTTCTTTTTCCCCCTTCTCATTCTTCTCTATTTCCTCCTCAAAGATGGACTTGCCCCAAGAGACTGTGATCCGGATTTTGATGTTAACCATGATGTTGACCAGAGCAGTCTGTTCCGGCGAGAGTACCATAGAGGTCGAGAGAGGTTCTGGAATGGGTTCCGATTATGATGATGGAGGCGTAGTTTTCCAAGATCAACCAAACCAACAAGCAAAGGCGAGTATCAGAAAACGATCCGATAGAAGAAATTGTGATGGATTGTTAGCTGAAGAAAATTGTATCTGTAGGCTCTGTGATAATCTGGTTGAAGATGGATGCATAAAGAAATGCCAATCTAGTTTTAATATCCATATGGACCGGTATCCATTGAGTGACTATCACTCCTTAGTGGGTAACGTGTTAAACCAAACAGATTGTTGGGTATGCTCTCAAGTACCTCAGGGTCACAGCAAATCAGGGCTAGTACCATTTCCTTTAACGTTAGGGGAGGTACTTGAGCTAAGTGGTGGGAGACCGGTGGATCGGAGGTTTAACATCTCCAGCCCTCCTAGTTTGAAGCTCCACCAATACCATGTGGATAGGTCCCTCATATGTTTTAACATCTCCAATCCCAGAAAACCGGGAAATTGGGAAGTGTCATGGAGCAACCTTACCATGACCTTTTCACACAGAGCAGATAGAATGCCTACAGATACAGAGCTCGTACGCCATATAGCCAGTAGAGGAAAATCTTTTCGGTATCGATATACCTTAGGAAATAGGATTACTAGAGTTGGAGAGGTATCACCAGGATACTGTGCACATATCGTACAAACTGATACGTGCATTAAGCAGTTGGAAGAATTAGGGTCAGGAGATTTAACCTGGAAGGTTTGTAACATGGTCATGTCCTTCTCCGTCCCTTATGTTCTCCCCGATGACGCATATTTCATATGCGGGAGAAAGGCGTACAAGTGGCTTGCCCCAAACTCTGAAGGATTGTGTTATATTGGAAAAGTATTGCCTGAAGTGATGACTGTTACACATGACAAAATGAAGGACCTACACCGTGGTGCCCAAGCTCCTTATACTCACACTCATTACGAGCACCGAGTTAAAAGACAACTGTCAGAAAGGTTAGAGCATCCGGCCTCTGATCTTATCCATGAATCCACCGGGATTCAGGTTCTGGTAGCGTTAGATTTCACTCGCACCGCTCGAGGTGTGATGAATTATAGATACATTTCCGCACTCGCCAATTTGTTAGATAATATCACTGAAATGTATGATGACACGTTTAGATACACTGGAAGAGAACTTCAAGCCTACAAAACAGAACTAGTTCAGCATAGGATGGTTCTTAATTATCTTACAGCAGTAACAGGCGGATATTGTGTTACATTGGCAACACAGTACGGCATAAAGTGTTGCACGTATATCACAAATAGCACCGAGGACCCGGTAGAGGTCATAGACCAAAAGATGGACGATATTCTCCAATTGAAGTGGGAATTTCGTCGAAAACACAATCTCACCCTTGCTGCTGTAGGTAATGAGCTGACTGGTTGGGTGTCATGGTTGAACCCGCGAAATTGGTTCTCCGGTTTAGGAGACTGGGCTCAAGGAGTCATAATGGATGTTGGAAAGTTTCTACTATGTATCTTGGGTGTCGTTATATCGATTGGATTGATATTTAGATGCGGGCAGGCTTTAATGAGGTGCAAACAAAGTACAAAAGTGATGAGCTTGAGGAGTGAGGAAACCGTAATTAACCTGGATTTGATTTATGACCCAATGATAGAAACCAGAATGTGATGAAAATGCGATTATACGGTCCGTTTCTTTCACCTGTTTTTCTGCTTTTCTCCAAGATACAAAGACCCCCTTGACGAGGAAGTTGACGAGACGCTATACAGACAACAGACAAGCACCAAAGAAGAAGATTTGACAACTTTAAATATGGACACTTGATGAACTTTGCCATGGATCCCCAGTTTCCCTAGTATTTTTAAACTCACGCTAGCCCAACATTTTTGTAAATCTGATGGCACTGACAAAGCTTGTTGCTCATGCCTAAGGAGCAAAACAGCGCAAAGAAGACGACTCTCAACAGATACCGAACACAACTTCAACAACAGATGTACATTTCCCTGACATAGAATATCATTGCATTTTTCGTAAGTGTTCTTTATCTTCATCTCTACAACCCTCAGGTAACGACACACATAGACGATAGGGAATACAGGCACAGATATTAGCAACCACATACCTCCCCCATTCATGTATCATCAACTAAAATGTGCATCCCCATTTTGTTACAACCACAGCCGAAATGAGCTCGGTAGAGTTTGACAGCCCATCCACAGACCTGTACCACAGGATAAGAAGGAATTCAAATGTATACTTCGCAATACCTCGAAGCTTGATTTACCACACGTACGGCACGATGATACATGACCCTCCAAACATGGACTCATACACACATGCTTCTGCTTTCTCACTAGGTCATACCCTCTTCACACCTACTCCACTCTTCTCCCCTACCCAACCATGGAAATTAATTAACCCCTGACTTACATTTTTCTCCTTAAATATTTTAGAAGGTGGCAGTTATTAGTGACTGCCAAAGGGTGGACTGTCAAAGTCAGAAAAATGTCTCTATGCACGTTGCCATATTTGCACCGCACACTGGTCCGCGCTGCGCATGCGTACGCTCTCCCGTGAAGGCGCATACCCGCGATAGCGTGCACTCGCAGGCGCGGTATGCGTATTTACGGTAGAGTTTATGTAGTCGTAGCGTGCGACTCATTCGTTACAAATGTTCACAATTAATGTAGTTTGTAGATCATGGTCACCTTGATAGATTCTGAAAGTCTGGTTAAAATAGAAGGTCCCTGTTTAAAGGAATCCCTCTTTGTATTGTACGAAGGGTCTGACAGGAATCATACAGCAGTGTTTGGTACCCATCGGAAGAGTATTTAATTAGTAATATTCCGGTGTTGGTTTGGAGCGTATTAATCGCTCGTGCGAATAGTTATGGACATAAGAAGTTTATGTCCATTTCTATTATTTACACATACTCAGGTATGCGGCGGGAAACCCAGTTTCCCACCCACCTGAGCTGTTGGAAATCGTCACAGCCCACCTGTATGAATCACCCTATGACCTTTTGTTATGATGCAGGGCCGAATTCCTTCGGCCAATGGACAATGGGATTGTAGGACCAGGAGATTGCATTGTGTGTGGGGCATAAATAGGCAGGCCGACCACATCCAGCTCTCACTCTCTCATCAACGGTTATCTGCTGATAGCCGGGAGCTGGATATCGAGGCGCAGGCGATCATACCCTTTGTGCGTAAGTTTCTCTCCGTAATCATTGTCTTTCTGTGAGCCAATTTCTCTCATCTCTCTCTCTCTCTCTCTCTCTCTCTGTTCTGTTCTCTCATATCTCCCCTAGACTAGGCTAGTATTGTATTGTATTAGATAGTATTGTATTGTATTGCATTTAGGTCAGTGTAGTATTGTCTTTTTGTATTTATTGTTTAGTTCTGTGGTTAGGAAGTCTCTGTTATATTGTAGTGTATCATTTGTACTGTTATCCCCTTTTTCAAATATATTAGATATAATACAGTTAATAGGCTTTGGAACCTAAACCAGTATCTGTGTATTTTCTATAGTATTAAGTGTTCACTTGAGCGTCGGTGACGCTCAAGCAGCCTTGTAGTTAGTCAGGTTACACAAGGTTGCACTTACACCCTGTACTCACATTAAGGTATTCTGTGTATTTCATTGGTATAAGGTTTAAACATTAAGGTATAGCGTTGTGAGCGTCTGCGCCGCTGGTGACCTCCTCGTGGTCTCGAGCGTATGCTACGCCATAGCGAATCATTACTCTAGTCATAACCAATAACGTGTCCTGTGATCACTGGGCCGTGAGCGAACGTGACGCTTGAGCGTCTCGCCTACGGCGGAGCGATCGTTACGCAAATAGCGTACCCTAACGGTACTTCTTAAGCAAACAGCGTACAGTGTTCTTAGACTTCATAAAGGGTTGTTTATACGACAAAAGTATTTAGAATTGTCACTGCTCTCCCCCGTCTGCCCGCGGCTCTCTCCCGTCTCCCCACCCGCATCTCAATTTGGCTTTTTTAAAAGTCGATTGAGATGTCATTGAATAGCCCAGGTTGGATCCCTTCCGACAAATGAATGTCGGAATGGATCCGACTTCAATTGAATATACCCCTAAACCCTTACTGAAAAATCTGAATTTTCCATAACATCTTTCACATGTTCATGCTTTTGTTTCAACCATAAGATATACAGTATGTGGTGTAGGGTTGCCTCCAAGCAGAATTACAATTTCAGCTATTCATACTTTTGTGTCAATAATTTGTGGCTTTTAGAGGTGTCAGAAGATTAGAAGGTAACTGGTACCTATGAATGAAGATAAAGCGTGGGGAGAACAGTATAAGAGTAAATAGTCAGGGTCACACATAGAATTTGGCATCTATCTTTTCTGTAAATGTCAGTTCTGGGACATTGTGGAAAATTTCGGTAGCATTCCTTCAGAGTGGTTAAAATCTATTGTAAGGGATTCCACTGAATGGCCTCCTAGCACGTCCCTCACATACATGCAAGCCAGCTTCAAATAGTGAATAAAGCATAGAAGCCAGCAGACGTTACATAGGGGGTATCCAATTAGCCCTGAAAATTTTGCACTGGAGAAAAATTAGTTTGTCACAATTTTGTAATGTTTTTTTTTTTTTATCGCACATATCCTATTGTTATATACGATAAACCCTCGTTTTTCGTGGGGAAATACATAGGGTCTGCTAAAAACCACAGACCTATGTATTTTTACAACCGCGATTGCTGAAAAAAAGCCTGCTTATCGCGGATTTGGTTTTGACTGCCTGAAAAGTGCTAGCATCAAGGCTAATAGGATAGCCCCATGTGTTACAATTAGCTGCGGTAAATTGCCACGGCTAATTAGATACCCACCTTACAGTATATGAGGACTGCCAGCTGGTCATTAAGGTTGTTATTTTCCAGACCATCCTATTGGATTACTTACATATGAGTTTGTCTGATCATACCAAGTGGAAATTTTGGACAAAACACTTTTTCGGTAGCTAGGCCATATCACTTTTTAAAACCTTTTTTAATTTACGCATGTGGTTCCTAACTGTATCACACACACAGCATTCTACATAGATTTCTGTGGTTGTGTTAATGGCGCCCTCTCTCTGGAAACCTAGGCAATGTTATCACTGAGGAGTTCTTGAAGAAGAGAGAGCCCATTGTTGCCACTTTTTAAGTAAACATATAATAAATAAATGATGTGGCAAAACACAGAGGGCTGTTGGACAGAATCCCAAACGTTAAAGAACACTTTTACTATATATTAGCTTAGATATCACTGCCTACTAAACTTAGGCATGTAAAAAATTAGAATGTAAACAGACCTGTTTAAAATAAATATAAATACTAGAAAAGAAAACAAAAACACACACCTTTACATTTTGTTATGCAGCATATTAGAAAACAAGCTGCACAAACTAAAAAAAACAGGATTTTGGTACTTACCGGTATATCCTTTTCTCCTAGTCCGTAGAGGATGCTGGGGACTCCAAAAGGACCATGGGATCTGCAGGAGCTTGGGCACACTGAAAAGACTTAAGACTGGGTGTGAACTGGCTCCTCCGTCTATGCCCCTCCTCCAGACCTCAGTTATAGGAACTGTGCCCAGGAGAGACGGACATTTCGAGGAAAGGATTTTTGTGTAAACTAAGGGCTACAGACATACCAGCCCACACCACAACCATACCGTACAACCGGAGTAACAAGAAACCAGATAACAGTATGAAAAAACTACAGCAACAAGCTGAAAACAGAAATACACAACCCGTGTATAAACTAAGCAAACCCACAAGAGAACACTGCAAGAAAATAGTCCCCACTGGGACGGGCACCCAGCATCCTCTACGGACTAGGAGAAAAGGATTTACCGGTAAGTATCAAAATCCTATTTTCTCTTAAGTCCTAGAGGATGCTGGGGACTTCAAAAGGACCATGGGGTTTATACCAAAGCTCCAGACCGGGCGGGAGATTGCGGACAACTCTGCAGCACCGACTGAGCAAACGCAAGGTCCTCATCAGCCAGGGTATCAAAGTTATAGAACTTGGCAAAAGTGTTTGAACCCGACCAAGTCGCCGCTCGGCAGAGCTGTAAAGCCGAGACGCCCCGGGCAGCCGCCCAAGACGAGCTCACCTTCCTGGTAGAATGGGCTTTCACCGACTTCGGCACCGGTAATCCGGCCGAAGAATGAGCCTGCTGAATCGTACTACAAATCCAGCGTGCAATAGTCTGTTTTGAAGCAGGATGACCAATCTTGTTGGAAGCGTACAGGACAAACAGCGCCTCCTTTTTCCTGGCAACCGCCGTACGGGCGACGTAGATCTTCAAAGCCCTCACTACATCCAGAGACCTTGGAAATGCCCCAGCATCCCTGGCCACCAGTACCACAATAGGTTGATTAATGTGAAACGAGGAGACCACCTTCGGTAAAAATTGCTGACGAGTCCTCAATTCTGACCTATCCGAATGAAAGACCAAGTACGGGCTTTTATGAGATAAGGCCGCCAACTCAGACACCCGCCTGGCAGAAGCCAGCGCCAACAACATGACTACCTTCCAGGTGAGAAACTTCAACTCAACCTTACGCAAAGGCTCAAACCAGGAAGACATGAGAAACTGTAAGACCACATCCAGATCCCATGGGGCCACAGGAGGCACAAACGGAGGATTGATATGCAAAACTCCTTTCACAAACGTCTGAACCTCTGGGAGGGCAGCCAATTCTCTTTGAAAGAAAATAGACAATGCCGAAATCTGCACCTTGATGGAGCCCAACTTCAGGCCTGCATCCACCCCAGCCTGCAAAAAATGGAGAAAACTCCCCAAATTAAATTCTTCCGCAGGAGCCCTCTTAAACTCACACCAGGAAACATACTTCTTCAAAATACGGTGATAATGCTTCGCCGTAACCTCCTTCCTAGCCTTGAGGAGAGTAGGTATGACCTCTCCTGGAATACCTTTACGAGCTAAGATCTGGCGCTCAACTTCCATGCCGTCAAACGCAGCCGCGGTAAGTCGGGAAACACGCATGGACCCTGCAACAACAGGTCCTCTCTTAGAGGAAGCGGCCAAGGATCTTCCACTAGTAATTCCTGAAGATCCGGATACCAGGCCCTTCTTGGCCAATCTGGAACTACGAGAATCGCCTGAACCTTTGCTCGCCGAATGATCCCCAGTACCTTTGGAATGAGAGGAAGTGGAGGGAACACATACACCGACTTGAACACCCACGGAGACACCAGGGCATCGACCGCACTGGCTTGGGGGTCCCTTGACCTGGAACAATACCTTGGAAGCTTCTTGATGAGATGAGACGCCATCATGTCTATTAGAGGGAGTCCCCAACGCTTTGTCACTTCTGCAAACACTTCTTGATGAAGAGCCCACTCTCCCGGATGGAGATCGTGTCTGCTGAGGAAGTCTGCTTCCCAGTTGTCTACTCCCGGAAGGAAGACTGCTGACAGGGCGCTCAGGTGCTGTTCCGCCCAGCGAAGGATTCTTGTGGCCTCCGCCATTGCCGCTCTGCTCCTTGTGCCGCCTTGACGGTTGATATGTGCCACCGCTGTGATGTTGTCTGACTGTACCAGGACAGGTCGACCCTGAAGAAGGCTTCTTGCCTGTAGCAGGCCGTTGTAGATGGCTTTTAACTCGAGAACATTTATGTGGAGACCCGCTTCCTGGAACGACCATCTCCCCTGGAAGTTCCTGCCTTGGGTGACTGCACCCCAGCCTCGGAGACTCGCATCTGTCGTCAGAAGTACCCAATCCGGGAAACCGAACCGGCGTCCCTCTAGGAGGTGAGACCCTTGTAGCCACCACAGGAGGGAAATTCTGGGCCTGGGAGATAGACTTATCTTCCGCTGCATGTGCAGGTGAGAACCGGACCATCTGCTCAGCAAGTCCCACTGAAACACCCGGGCATGAAACCTGCCGAACGGAATGGCTTCGTACGCCGCCACCATCTTCCCCAGAACGCGCGTACATTGATGGATGGGCACAGTCTTCGGCCTCAGAAGTTCCCTGACCAACAACTGCAGTTCTAGAGCCTTTTCTTGTGGAAGAAAAACTCTCTGTAACTCCGTGTCCAGAATCATGCCCAGAAAAGACAGCCGGGTGGTCAGAATCAACTGAGATTTTGGTAAATTTAGCACCCAAACGTGCTGTCGAAGCACCGACAGCACCAAATCTATACTCCTTAGCAACCTTTCCTTGGACCTCGCCTTTATAAGGAGATCGTCCAAGTATGGGATAATTGAAACCCCCTGCTTGCGAAGGAGAACCATCATTTCTGCCATGACCTTGGTGAAAACCCTCGGGGCCGTGGAAAGGCCAAACGGCAACGTCTGAAATTGGTAATGAGAGTCCTGTATCGCAAACCTGAGGAAGGCCTGATGCGAAGGAAATATCGGGACGTGTAAGTAGGCATCCTTTATGTCGACTGACGCCATACAATCCCCCCCTTCTAGGCTGGAAATCACAGCTCGAAGAGATTCCATCTTGAACTTGAAAACTTTCAAGTATGGATTGAGAGATTTTAGATTCAGAATCGGTCTGACCGAACCGTCCGGTTTCGGCACCACAAATAGGCTCGAGTAGAACCCCTCCCCCCGTAGTGACGGAGGAACTGGAACAATGACCTTCTGTTGACACAATTTTTGTATTGCTGCCAACACCAGCTCCCTGTCCGGCAGAGACGCTGGTAAGGGCGAAACGAAAAACCGGTGAGGGGGCACCTCCCGAAACTCCAGCTTGTATCCCTGAGATACAATCTCCAGGACCCAAGGATCGAGGCCTGAAAGAATCCAGACCTGACTGAAGACTCGGAGACGGCACCCCACCAGTCCGGACTCCCCCAGGGAAGCCCCAACGTCATGCGGTGGACTTGGTAGAGGCAGGGGAGGATTTTTGGTCCAGGGCGCCCGACACGGCAGCCGACTTCCTACCCCTTCCTTTACCCTTTGAAGCGAGGAAGGACGAACCCTTCCCACGCCTGTATTTATTAGTACGAAAGGACTGCATCTGCTGATGTGGTGCCTTTTTGTGCTGTGTGGGAACATAAGGAAGAAAAGAGGACTTACCCGCCGTCGCGGTAGAGACCAGGTCCGCCAAGCCATCCCCAAACAAGACATTACCTTTGAAGGGTAAAGCTTCCATAGCGGTAAAGCTTCCATAGCTCTCTTGGAGTCGGCATCAGCATTCCATTGATGGATCCACAACGCCCTCCTTGCCGATATTGACATGGCATTGGCTCTTGATCCCAAGAGACAAACATCCCTCGCCGCATCCTTCAGGTAATCCGCAGCGTCCTTGATATAACCAAGAGTCAGAAGAACATTATCTTTATCAAGGGTATCCATAACAGCAGTTAAATTCTCGGCCCATTTAGCAATAGCACTACTCTCCCACACCGACGCCACTGCAGGTCTGAGCAATGCGCCTGTATTAGCGAAAATGGACTTCGGGGACGTCTCCAGCTTGCGATCCGCTGGATCCTTGAGAGCTGCCGTGTCAGGAGACGGAAGCACCACCTTCTTAGACAAACGAGATAGAGCTTTGTCAACATTCGGAGACGACTCCCATTTTTCCCTGTCATCAGAGGGGAAAGGATACGCCATGTAAATCCTCTTGGGAATCTGCCACCTCTTATCTGGCGACTCCCAAGCTTTTTCACAAAGAGTATTCATTTCATGAGAGGGGAGAAACTTCACTTCAGGGTTTTTCCCTTTGAACAAACAAATCCTTGTTTCCTGCACCGCAGGTTCATCAGAAATGTGTAAAACATCCTTTATAGCCACAATCATGTACTGAATACTCTTCACTAAACGCGGATGCAAAGCCGCCTCAGAAAAATCGACCTCAGAATCAGGGTCCGTGTCGGTATCAGTATCTACCACTTGAGTAAACGGACGCTTTTGCGAGCCCGATGGGGTCTGTACCTGAGACAAAGCCTCCTCTATGGACTTTTTCCACACCTGCGTCTGTGACTCAGACTTATCTAACCTCTTTGATAAAGAAGCTACATTTGTACTGATTGTACTTAATAACGTGAGTAAATCAGGTGTCGGCTGCACCGACAGACCCAAATCCAGACCCACAACTGCACCCCCCACAACCTCCTCCGGTGAATCACATTCAGCTTCAGACATGTCGACAAGTTCAATCGACACAGCGACTCACACTCAGAACGTCTCAGCTAGGGGACAGGCCTACAGTGAAGCCCAGAGAGAGAAAGACCCAGAGGGAGTATGCCAGCTCACACCCCAGCGCCTATATATCCCTATAGGGGATATATATGACCAGCGCTGCTTAAAAAATCAAATAATGCACCACACTGTGACCCCCCCTGAAAAATCTCCCCGTTACTTGCGAGGAGTGATCGGAGGTCCGCCCAGCGTCTCCTTCAGCTGCGTGGAGGAGAGAGAAGATGGCGCCGTGAGCCGCGCGCTAAGCTCCGCCCCTTCCCGGCGGGCTTCAGCGCGCCCAATTTGAAAATGCCAGCGGAGGCCGAGGAACGGTGCCGAGGCACCGACAATGCTTCTGCCGGCTATCCGGACCCCAGTGGAAGCTGCCGTGAGCGGCGCGGCTGTGTGACATTCTGCTGCAGAGTTACTGTAGCGCTGATCTCCCCTATATGTCCGCGGCTGTCCCCCCGTCTTCCTGCGCCCCCCCCCCCCTCTCCTCCTCTTGGGTCCCACATCTCAGTCAGACATTTTTTTATGTCGGACTGAGATGGTCGAAAAGGGGGCCAAAACCTGTCGGTTTTGGACCCGTTTTCGACACAAGCACGTGGATCGGCAGCTATTACGCTGGAATTTGACTTGTCGAAAAGCATTGAATAGGTCGAATCACGTTTCGACCTTAAAAAGTCGAAATCTGCCGTCTTTTCGACAGACGGCAGTTTTCTACACCAATTGAATATACCCCGTAGAGAGGAAGGGTCTTATTTAAAACTTTTTGAGCAATAAACATCTTGGGCTTCAAGACAATTGCCTTTCATTTTACGACCAACAGGAATACAACACTCGCAGGCCCATTCACCGCCGTTCTGGGTTGTGTCCAGTATCTCCAAGCTCCACCCTCTGCCAGCAACCAATGCAGGGCCTGAAACAGTGGGGAACCAGCCAACACCAACTAGAAGGTATGGCAGCATTGTATCTATGCATACACAGCAGTAATCGGTTTCAGGTTCTGATGGTAAGAGCATGAGTGGAAATCCGGTTCCAGATGCCGGTAGAGGAGACTGGTGGCAGCAAAATAACCCACCCACTGCGCAGTAGGTGGAGTCAATAACAGGCAGTTACTGATGGTAAAATGGAATCCCTTAGTGGCCAGGTCTCGTGGGACCCAAAACCAATCTGTAATCGCTTGGTGTGGGCAGCAAGCCGCATCAGGTCACAATGAGCTTAATCCAATGAGAACTATACCCTGAAGGGCTGCAAGTAGGAATAGGCTATCGTGCAGCATGGTACTAAACAGACACTTTAATAAGTTTAGCTTTCAACACTACAAATTCCAGATTGCTCAGATTGGAGAGGACTGCGGTCATAACTGGCAAGGCATGCTAGTTCATGCAGTTCTTCCCTAAACCTAGGTTTAGCCTATTTAGCAGTACAGGACCCACACCCAAATATATTTTTTCCAGTTTAAAGTCTATTTTACAAATGCTTCATTCTTTTTACAGAATGTCTACCGGGAAGACAGGTGACTTTCATTACATCTGTCTACTACAAGACAGCAGTAAAACAGTAATTGCATGCTTCTTTTACAACAGGCTCGTTAAATAGCACTCTACTTACACTAGCCCTCCTTCACTGCTTTTGGGAAGTGCTTACATTACATCAAGTAGGTAGATTTTTACTGTTCATGCAAAGGCAGTATAAATACAGCCAATGGGTTAAAATACAATATGTCAAATTCGCCACTCCTTAAAGGGTTAAGGGTTTCAAGCCATTCTAGCCTTTGGCTGTTTTTTTTGTGTTTAGTTTTTTAGTTTTTAAACAGAGTTATTTATCTGGAGTTCACAATCAGCAGTAACAGGTTACAGGAGAGCTTCAGTTCTGGGAAATGATTAGGGATCAGGAGAGCGTGTTGAACACCCAGGCAGGAGGCTCTACGGCTGTCATAGCAAATGTGTAACGGGGAAAGAGGCAGTAACAGGACGGATTTCAAAACCACAAGCTAGCTCCTTATTTCAGTGCTGTGCAAAACATTTACACTGCAAACACAGTGCTACACAACAAGGATTTACTGTATAGCAGAGATGTGACTTATAAGAGCCCTATTTAATCCTCATTTAAACTGGGACTTTTTCTCTAAGGCTTCAAAAAGGAATTGGCTAAAATAAAAATAAGTCAGCATTGCATTTATTAATCTGCAGAATACCCTTGAACTCCATAGGGGAAGAAGTGACGGAATCCTGGCTGCGGGATGAGCGCTAGGAAGCCCATTGCGGGCTCGCCACACTGCATGCACGGTTGCTCTCTGCACTCGCCACAGGTTCTATTCTTTCTCTATGGGTGACGATGAGCTGCTCTACTGTAGCATGTCAGTTGGCCCTCACGTACCTTTGTAGCCGACGTTCACCTCTCACATCAATGACACGTGGTGCTCCGCAGTTTCCATGTTGGTTATTCACAATGGTGCATTTGTCCGGTCACGAAACTCCTTCACCACAGCAGCATGCGAACGGTTCACAAACATTGCGCTGTTTCAGAAATATTGCCACCTTTGGCCCGAAAGTCGATAATCTTCTCTTTTTGCAACTCAGATAAATCGTCTAAATTAGATCAGATTCTCTTATTAAAAAATAAGATTTTACTCACCGGTTAATCTATTTCTCGTAGTCCGTAGTGGATGCTGGGGACTCCGTAAGGACCATGGGGAATAGACGGCTCCGCAGGAGACTGGGCACATCTAAAGAAAGATTTAGGACTATCTGGTGTGCACTGGCGCCTCCCCCTATGACCCTCCTCCAAGCCTCAGTTAGGAACTGTGCCCGGAAGAGCTGACACAATAAGGAAGGATTTTGAATCCCGGGTAAGAGTCATACCAGCCACACCAATCACACTATACCCCGGTTAACAGTATGATAACAATTGGAGCCTCTGAAGAGATGGCTCACAACAAAACCCGATTTTTGTAACAATAACTATGTACAAGTATTGCAGACAATCCGCACTTGGGATGGGCGCCCAGCATCCACTACGGACTACGAGAAATAGATTTACCGGTGAGTAAAATCTTATTTTCTCTGACGTCCTAGTGGATGCTGGGGACTCCGTAAGGACCATGGGGATTATACCAAAGCTCCCAAACGGGCGGGAGAGTGCGGATGACTCTGCAGCACCGAATGAGAGAACTCCAGGTCCTCCTCAGCCAGGGAATCAAATTTGTAGAATTTAGCAAACGTGTTTGCCCCTGACCAAGTAGCTGCTCGGCAAAGTTGTAAAGCCGAGACCCCTTGGGCAGCCGCCCAAGATGAGCCCACCTTCCTTGTGGAATGGGCTTTTATTGATTTAGGCTGCGGTAATCCTACCGCAGAATGCGCCAGCTGAATAGTGCTACAAATCCAGCGCGCAATAGACTGCTTAGAAGCGGGAGCACCCAGCTTGTTGGGTGCATACAAGATAAACAGCGAGTCAGTTTTTCTGACTCCAGCCGTCCTGGAAACATAAATTTTCAGGGCCCTGACTACGTCCAGCAACTTGGAATCCTCCAAGTCCCTAGTAGCCGCAGGCACCACAATAGGTTGGTTCAAGTGAAAAGCTGAGACCACCTTCGGGAGAAACTGAGGACGAGTCCTCAATTCTGCCCTATCCATCTTATGACCACTTTCCACGTGAGATATTTTAATTCCACAGTCTTAAGTGGTTCGAACCAATGTGATTTCAGGCATGCCAAAACCACATTGAGATCCCAAGGTGCCACTGGGGGCACAAAAGGAGGCTGAATATGCAGAACTCCTTTGACAAAAGTCTGAACTTCAGGCAGTGAAGCCAGTTCTTTCTGGAAGAAAATTGACAGAGCCGAAATCTGGACCTTTATGGACCCCAATTTGAGGCCCAACGTCATCCCTGCTTGAAGGAAGTGTTGGAATCGACCAAGTTGAAATTCCTCCTTCGGGGCCTTCATGGCCTCACACCAAGCAACATATTTCCGCCAAATGCGGTAATAATGTCTTGCGGTGACATCCTTCCTGGCTTTGATCAGGGTAGGGATGACTTCCTCCGGAATACCCTTTTCCTTTAGGATCCGGTGTTCAACTGCCATGCCGTCAAACGCAGCCGCGGTAAGTCTTGGAACAGACAGGGTCCCTGCTGCAGCAGGTCTTGTCTGAGCGGCAGAGGCCAAAGGTCCTCTGCCCGCATCTCTTGAAGTTCCGGGTACCAAGCTCTTCTTGGCCAATCCGGAACCACGAGTATGGTTTTCACTCCTCGCATTCTTATTATTCTCAGTACCCTGGGTATGAGAGGTAGAGGAGGAAACACATAAACCGACTGGTACACCCACGGTGTCACTAGAGCGTCCACAGCGATCGCCTGAGGGTCCCTTGACCTGGCGCAATATCTTTTCAACTTTTTGTTGAGGCGGGACGCCATCATGTCCACCCGTGGTCATTCCCAACGGTTTACCCGCATTTGGAAAACTTCTGGAAGAAGTCCCCATTCTCCCGGGTGTAGGTCGCCCATCGGAGAATCCTTGTGGCTTCTGCCATCGCCATCCTGCTTCTTGTGCCGCCCTGTCTGTTTACATGGGCGACCGCCGTGATGTTGTCTGATTGGATCAGTACCGGCTGGTTCTGAAGCAGGGGCCTTGCTTGGCTTAGGGCATTGTAAATGGCCCTTAGCTACAGAATAATTATGTGAAGCGAAATCTCCTTGGAAATTTCTTCCCTGTGTGACTGCACTCCAGCCCCGAAGGCTGGCCTCCGTGGTCACCAGGACCCAGTCCTGTATTCCGAATCTGCGGCCCTCTAGTAGATGAGCCCTCTGCAGCCACCACAGCAGCGACACCCTGTTTCTTGCCGACAGGGTTATCTGCTGTTGTATCTGTAGATGGGACCCGGACCATTTGTCCCACGGGTCCCACTGGAACGTCGTTGCGTGGAACCTTCCGAATGGAATTATGCTTCGTACGAAGCTACCATTTTTATTTTTATTTTTTCAGGACTCGTGTGCTTCCACTGGAAGAAACACTCTTTTCTGGTCTGTGTCCAGAATCATTCCCAGGAACAGAAGACGTGTCGTCGGGACCAGCTGTGACTTTGGAATATTGAGAATCCAGTCGTGCTGTTGTAGCACTTCCCGAGAGAGTGCTACCCCCAATACCAACTGTTCTTTGGACCTCGCCTTTATCAGGAGATCGTCCAAGTACGGGATAATAAAAACTTCCTTCTTGCGAAGGAGTATCATCATTTCGGCCATTACCTTGGTAAAGACCTTCGGTGCCGTGGACAACTCCAACGGCAGCGTCTGGAACTGATAGTGACAGTCCTGTACCACACATCTGAGGTACTCCTGGTGAGGAGGGTAAATGGGGACATGCAGGTACGCATCCTTGATGTCCAGGGAGACCCTGTAATCCCCCTCGTCCAGGCTCGTAATAACCGCCCTGAGCGATTCCATCTCGAACTTGAATCTTCTGATATAAAAGTTCAAGTATTTTAATTTTAAGATGGGTCTCACCGAACCGTTCTGTTTCGGTACCACAACCATTGTGGAATAGTAACCCCTTCCTTGCTGAAGGAGGGGCACCTTGACAATCACTTGTTGTGATTATAGTGTTGAATAGCCACCAACACCGCCTCCCTGGCAGAGGGAGGTGCCGGTAAGGCAGATTTTAGGAAACGGCGGGGGGAAGAACGTCTCGAACTCCAGCCTGTACCCCTGAGATACTACTTGAAGGACCCAGGGATACATGTGAGAGAGCACACTGGGCGCTGAAATTTCTGAGACGGGCCCCCACCGTACCCGGGTCCGCCTGAGCAGCCCCAGCGTTATGCTGTGGACTTACCGGACGCAGGGAGGACTTCTGCTCTTGGGAACTAGCTGTGTGCTGCAGCTTTTTCCTCTACCTTTGCCTCTCGGCAGAAAGGATGAGCCTCTAGCCCTCTTGTCTTCTGGGGCCGAAAGGACTGTACTTGATGATACGGTGCTTTCTTTTGTTGTGGGGTAGCCTGTGGCAAAAAAGTCGATATCCCAGCAGTAGCTGTGGAAACGAGGTCTGAAAGACCATCCCCAAACAGTTTTACCCCCTTATAGGGCAAAACTTCCATGTGCCGATTCGAGTCGACATCGCCTGACCATTGCCGAGTCCATAACCCCCGTCTCGCGGCAATGGACCTAGCGCTTATTTTTGATGCCAGCCGGCAAATATCCCTCTTTGCATCACGCATGTATAAGACCACGTCTTTTATATGCTCTATTGTCAGCAAAATATTGTCCCTATCCATAGTAATTTTCCGACAGGGAATCTGACCACGCAGCGGGAGCACTGCACATCCATGCCGAAGCAATGGCTGGTCGCAATATAAGGCCCGAGTGTGTGACTATATCTTTTAGGGTAACCCCCTGCTTTTTATCAGCAGGTTCCTTCAGGGCGGCCGTATCCGGAGACGGTAGTGCCACCTTTTCTGATAAGCGTGTAAGCGCTGTATCTACCCTATGGGGTGTTTCCCAACGTGACCTATCCTCTGGCGGGAAAGGGTACGCTGCCAATTACCGTTTAGAAATTATCAATTTCTTACCGGGGGAAGACCACGCTTCCTCACACACCTCATTTAATTTCTCAGATGCAGGAAAAACTACTGGTAGTTTTCTCTCACCAAACATAATACCCTTTTATGTGGTACCTGGGGTATGATCATAAATGTGTAATACATTTTTCATTGCCTCAATCATGTAAGGGGTGGACCTATTTGGAGGGTACACTAGTCTCATCGTCGTCGACACTGGAGTCGGTATCCGTGTCGACATCTGTTTCTGCCATCTGAGGTAGCGGGCGTTTTTAGAGCCCCCCATGACATTTGAGACGCTGGAACAGGCACAAGCTGAGTAGCCGGCTGCTCTGTGTCGTCGACCTTTTGTGTAAGGAGTTGACACTTTCACGTAATCCTTCCATAAGTCCAACCACACTGGTGTCGATCCCGCAGGGGGTGACATCACATTTACAGGCATTCGCTCCGCCTCCACATCATTATCCTCCTCATACATGTCGACACAGCCGTACCGACACACAGCACACACACAGGGAATGCTCTGACAGAGGACAGGACCCCACAAAGCCCTTTGGGGAGACAGAGGGAGAGTATGCCAGCACACACCAGGGCGCTATATATCACAGGGATATCACATATAAGAGTGTTTTCCCTTATAGCTGCCTATATATATTGTATACTGCGCCTAAATTGTGCCCCCCCCTCTCTTTTTAACCCTTTCTGTAGTGTATTGACTGCAGGGGAGAGCCAGGGAGCTTCCCTCCAACGGAGCTGTGAGGGAAAAATGGCGCCAGTGTGCTGAAGGAGATAGCTCCGCCCCTTTTTCGCGGACTTTCTCCCGCATTTTTATGGATTCTGGCAGGGGTTAAAAAGCACCTATATAGCCTCTGGGGCTATATATGGTGCCAGTTTGCCAGCCAAGGTGTCAGTATTGCTGCTCAGGGCGCCCCCCCCCCAGCGCCCTGCACCCATCAGTGACCGAAGTTTGTGGTGTGCATGAGGAGCAATGGCGCACAGCTGCAGTGCTGTGCGCTACCTTGGAGAAGACCGAAGTCTTCAGCCGCCGATTTTCCGGACCACCTTCTTGCTTCTGGCTCTGTAAGGGGGACGGCGGCGCGGCTCCGGGAACGGACGACGAGGTCGGGTCCTGTGTTCGATCCCTCTGGAGCTAATGGTGTCCAGTAGCCTAAGAAGCCCAAGCTACCACCACTTAGGTAGGTTCGCTTCTTCTCCCCTTAGTCCCTCGATGCAGTGAGCCTGTTGCCAGCAGGTCTCACTGAAAATAAAAAACCTAACAAACACTTTCTTCCTAGGAGCTCAGGAGAGCCCCTAGTGTGCATCCAGCTCAGCCGGGCACAGAAATCTAACTGAGGCTTGGAGGAGGGTCATAGGGGGAGGAGCCAGTGCACACCAGATAGTCCTAAATCTTTCTTTAGATGTGCCCAGTCTCCTGCGGAGCCGTCTATTCCCCATGGTCCTTACGGAGTCCCCAGCATCCACTAGGACGTCAGAGAAATGGGGTTATGGACAAAATAGATCTGAGGGTTAGGAAGGGTTAACTGCCCTTCTATATGTGCTGTATAACTTATTATTTTGACTTCTTTTAGTATTTTGTAAATAGATTCATACTATAAAGAAAAAAACTAATAAAGACTTTAGCTGATCACGGTTGATAAGAGATCCGCCGATGAGATAACACCCCTTCCGTCCATATTACACACACACACACACACACACACACACACACACACACACACACACACACACACACACACACGTGACTCAGGTGTAAAGTTATGTAGGCTGAGACCTCCAAGGCAGCTGGCAGGCACTGCACCAGCCACTGCCGCCATGGGGTGGGAGAGGGATGCCATCTGTTGCACCCCCCCCTACCCCCACTCGCCTTCCTGTCTTCCCCTCCCGCTGCCGCATTTGCTGTTTAAATCAGCCAAGTTGGAGACACAGCAGAGACAGGGAATAGTGTTTGGTCACGAGTCTGGGATCCCCCAGCAGAGACCATACCACTCCAGTGGTGCACCCAGGGGGGGTTTCCGAGCACCCAGAAACCCCCCTCCACTAAAAAAAAAAAAAATTTTTTTTTTTTTTTTTTTAGCTGCATGAGTATTATTAATGGCTGTCTAGCATCCTTTGCAGCCTGATGTCTTCCTGGTGGCACTTGTAAGTGCAATAAAAGTTTACTTTATTTTAATTATAGTACATATATATCCATGTGCATACATATATACACATGTATATACTCACATACATATAAACACACACACACATATGATATATATATATACATGTGTATATATATGTGTACTGTATGTGTGTGTGTGTGTGTGTGTGTGTACATATATATATATATATATGCATGTTTAATATGCTATGTATATGTGTATATGTATGTGTGTGTGTGTGTGTGTGTGTGTGTGTGTGTATGTATGTATGTATATATATATATATATATATATATATATACACACACACACACACACACACACACACACAGACACACTAGTTTTACGGACCCAGCATATACTGGGTCACCTCAGTCCCCACCCCCGTGATTGGCCACCCCCGTGATTGGCTCCGCCCAGTTCTGGAAACCCTCCCATGCAAATCCTGCGTTTGCCACTGCACTAAGTGCCGGGCTCTGGAGCAGCTACCATATTCTCAAGGACATACGAGTGGCCGCTCCCAGAAACGTTTTCCACAGTAGCAGCAAGCTGACAGCACTGCTGCTGACTGCCCGAAGCTACAGCATCAGTAAGTGGGTGTGGCTGTTCCTTTATGTCACTGGGGGGGAGGGTCAAACTCTTCGCCTCTTCTTGCATCCGCCAAAAGTCTGAATTTGGTGTGTGGGAAAAAGTTGCACCATCTCAGACATTAAAATGCGCACCTTTTTTTGGCAACTCTGTCAATGTCACCCATTGGCACCAAAAGTTTCCTGATTTATGCATCACACACGCTATATAATTGATCCTTCATTTTGTCCTTTCATAGGTAGAGAGGCGTTTTTGGAAGGAGGGGGGGATTATACTGAGAGTGAGAAGTGTTTTGGATCACCAGCATGGCAACGAGAGCTAGTGGTCAGCAGATAATGGAGGAGGAGGAGCAGGAAGAGGTGATGCTTGTAGAGGAGGCTGAGAGGTAGGTGCAGGCAGAAGAGTGAGGAAGAGTAGCCAGCTGCACCTGGCAAGACAAGGACAGGCTGCAATGTCTGTATCTCACATGATGAGAATGCCACGATGCAGGTATTTTGCCATATGGGTGTCCCGGCGCATAAGACCCCTGTGTCCAGGAAGAAAGTTATGTGGAGGCCAATCCAGCATGCAGTGAAGGCAGTGAGCTCCTGCCAGCGGGTAATCAAAAATGTTAAAAAAGGTTTTAGAAATCAAGAGGGTCCTCAAAGGCAAGATGACAAAGGAGCGTTGTGAGGGTCACAGGACTGGGGAAGGACGTGCAGCACCGGTCCACTACACAACCTTTGAGGAGGTGCTGAAGCAAATTATTCCTCCAGAGTGCAATGTCCCCTTTTCACTGTAACAACCTAAATCTGTGTCAAGCATTATTTTTAAACCTCTTTAAGGACAAATTAGTATGTTCCACATAGTTATTTTTAATTTAAAATATGAAAAAAATTACTTTTAACTGTAACCAGATTTTTAAAAATATTGACATAGCTGATATTGTTTACAATTTTTACAATGAATGGATTTGTTAGTATGCATATATGTTTGCTTATCTAAAATATGTAGCAGTATTCCTGAAGTGGTTTAAAGAGTGTGTTTGTAATCCTGTAAATGTTATCTTTAGTAATGTATGACTGTCCAACACCCCAGCAGTGTAAGTAAGGGTCATTTGGTAATGTGTGTTATGGGCCTGATTCGGATTTGGAAGCAAGGCAGAAAAAGCATGTTAAGTTTGTATGTGGAACAAACCATTTTGCAATGCAAGGGGAGGAAAGACATTTATAATTTATCTGTGCAGGGTAAATACTGGCTGCTTTTGCATGTAGCCCACAAATGTTAAATGGCTTTATTTTTACACTGTACTTTCTATTTCAGTTTGGACACGCCCCACCCAACTCTAAATCTCTCTGCATTTGTTATATCTGTCCCACCTGCAGCGCAACATGGTTTTGCCCAGTTGTTTGCTTTTTTGGTTTGTTTCCACATCTAAATAACCCGGGGACAACCAACAATCATTATTTGTGTTGCTAAGGACATTAGAAAATTATGGATGGAGTAATTTAGAATTTAGAATGCATCTTTTTTGTTTAATTGTTTTAAATACATCTACCTTTTAAACATCACTAAAAAAATGTACATTTGTTTTTCCTCAGCTTCTGCGCGACGGCTTTCTGCTCCATCGAAAAAGGCAGCAGCAGGAAACAGAAACACAGGAGGCTGGTGAGTGTGCAAAAACAACAACAACAAAAAACGTATTCCACACATTTTCATGGACCTGTAGGCCTATGTAACCTAAGTGTAATGTCACATAACATTAATTAAATTACAAATGTGACATACAGATGTAGCCAGGCTCATTGCACCCACAGCATGGCCACACGTGGTGTGCCGTGCCGTGTGTGCATCTCAATACGCAGGCCTGTGACTGGCTGCAGCCCCATGTATACCTATGGCAGCCTGTGAATAAATGTGCGTGCGCCATAGTCCATGGGAACACTAATCGCGCCAGCTCTGCCACGAGTAGGACGCAGGGCCGGTTCTAGACCTTGCGTCGCCCAGGGCGAAAGTTTCCTGTGGTGCCCCCCCCACCCCCCAGGTAAAACAGAGTTTGGCGCGCCCAAAAATAGGGGCGTGGCTTCTTCATAGGGAAGGGGCATGGCCACAGTTATCTCCTTGTACTTGTGCCCCCCTGTAGCTGTACCCCCAGTAGATTTGCCCCCAGTAGTTGTGCCCCAAGCAGCTGTGCCCCCTGTAGCAGTGCCCCCAATAGTTGTGAGCCCAGTAGCTGTGTCCCCAGTAGTTGAAACCCCTGTAGCTGTGCCCCCTGTAGCTGTGCCCACTGTAGCAGTGCCCCCAGTAGTTGTTACCCCTGTAGTTGTGCCCCCAGTAGCTGTGCCCCCTGTAGATCTGCCCCTTGTAGCTGTGCCCCCAGTAGTTGTACCCCCAGTAGCTGTGCCCCCTGTAGCTGTGCCCCCTGTAGTTGTGACCCCAGCAGTTGTGCCCCCTGTAGCTGTGCCAGTGCCCTCAGTAGTTGTGCCCCCTGTAGCTGTGCCAGTGCCTCCAGTAGTTGTGCCCCTGTAGCTGTGCCAGTGCCCCCAGTAGTTGTGCCCCAGTAGTGGGGCAAAAAAACACAATACTTACCGCTCCTGCTGCGCTGCCCTCCATCTCCGGCCGCCGGCTCCTCTCTACTATCGGAGGCTCCTGCACTCGCTGCTCTGCTCAGCAGAAGGTGGAGGACACCATACTTCTCACTACTGTGGAACCAACAGGAGCCATGCCACTGCCACAGCCAACATCACCTACAGTCCAGTGTATGTAGTGTGGATGAGCTGGCAAGGTCCCTCCACACTTTTAATGAACACCAGCTCACATTTATGGAGCGCTAGAGTCGCCATATGGACTCCATTAGGAAGCAGCTCCAGAGGCTGAACCGCACAACGGCGGTGGCACAGAATACCCGCATTCAGATGTCCTGCAACATAAACAGCTGCTTGATGGAGCTAACCCAGGCCACCCATGAGCAGTCACAGACCACACAGGAGCAGACACAGGTCATCTAGGAGCAGACACAGATGTTTGCGGCCCTGCAGAAGAAGTTAGTGGCCCAAAGGACACTTAGGGAAGGGCCACCTACCACAACTGCCAGCTCCCTAACAATCAGCCCACAGACAGCCTTGCTGATGACTCCCAGAAGGTGTACTGTCCGTATACTGGGGGAGGCACTTCTGCCTCACAATAACTTATACGTTTCTTTCTTTTTTTGTAGTCTTCTCTTAATTTTTTTCATATTTTGTTTGGTAAAGTGTTATAAAAATCAACAACTTTGGGGGTAATTCCGAGTTGATCGTAGCTGTGCTAAATTTAGCACAGCTACGATCAGGCACTCAGACATGCGGGGGGACGCCCAGCACAGGGCTAGTCCGCCCCGCATGTCAGTGCCGACACCCCCCGCAGAAGTGCAGCGGCGTAGCTTTTGCATTTCAGGAGTACCTCCCGGCCAGCGCAGCTCCTGCGTCTGGCCGGGAGATCCTCTTCGCTGTCCGGGTCAATCAGGCAGAGGCGATCGCTAGGCAACGTCGGCCTTCGGCCATCTGGCATGCGCCGGCGCATGCGCAGTACTAAACCGATCGCACCGCTGCGATAAACTGCAGCGTGCGATCGGGTCAGAATGACCCCCTTTGTGTCTGTCTTTCTAATAAAGTAGGTTAAGTTGTTAGTGTAAATTGCGATTTTATTTTTGGTAATGCTTTTTTTCTTGTAGCTGTAGGTACACTATTTTTAGGGGTTAAACTAATGAAATTGGGTTTTTAAATTTAGACATATCTTAATAAATGAAGATTTGTATTGCAAAGGATGATACGGCGCCACTTGTGGGGTATGACCTCAGTAATAATTTGAATATAAATTAGTTAAAAGATACTAAAAACACAACGATCCTTGTTATAGGCGTCTGCCACCCCTTAAGATTGCAACGCTAGTACAGTGCTGCCAAAGAGATATACAGTGGGGGGATAAGGGTACCGGCAACCAATGTTGTGTGAGTGTACTGAAATCTAAGATTTATAAGCCAAAAAATATAAAATTTGAACAAACAGTTTAATAGCACGTATAAATAAAATACATAAAATTTCCAGATAAAGAAATTTTAAAACACACAGGTAAAAGATTAAGTAAAAAATGTAAAGTTAAGGACTTAGCTTTTTAAAATAGGCAAGGGGGTCACTGCAGGGAGCCCAACGCGTTTCGTCACACCAGACTTCTTCAAGTCTGGTGTGACGAAACGCGTTGGACTCCCTGCAGTGACCCCCTTGCCTATTTTAAAAAGCTAAGTCCTTACCTTTACATTTTTTACTTAATCTTTTACCTGTGTGTTTTAAAATTTATCTGGAAATTTTATGTATTTTATTTATACGTGCTATTAAACTGTTTGTTCAAATTTTATATTTTTTGGCTTATAAATCTTAGATTTCAGTACACTCACACAACATTGGTCGCCGGTACCCTTATCCCCCCACTGTATATCTTAATAAATGTTTATTTAGTGAAAATGTGTTTTTACTGTGTAAATTTTGATTTTCCCAAAGTGTCACATACAACTCACCTAATTTAAACCACCTCTATTTTTTTAGTCATGTTTTAGGTCAGAGTTTAAAACTAGAGTGGTCATTCCGAGTTGATAGCTAGCTGCATTTGTTCGCTGTGCAGCGATCATGCCAAAAAACGGCAGTTCTGCGCATGCGTATGCGGCGCACGCGCGACCTTCGAGTACAACGACCAATGTAGTTTTACACAGGGTCTAGCGATGCATTTCACTCGCGCTGGCTGGCGCAGAATGATTGACATGAAGTGGGCGTTTCTGGGTGGCAACTGACCGTTTTCAGGGAGTGTTCGGAAAAACGCAGGCGTGGCTGGAAAAATGCAGGCGTGGCTGGGCAAACGCAGGGCATGTTTGTGACGTCAAATCCAGAACAAAATGGTCTGAAGTGATCGCAAGCGCTAAGTAGGTTTTGAGCTACTCTGAAACTGCACAAAATAAATTTGTAGCCGCTCTACGATAGAACCGTTCGCACTTCTGCTAAGCTAAAATACACTCCCAGTGGGCGGCGGCATAGCGTTTGCACGGCTTCTAAAAACTGCTAGCGAGCGATCAACTCGGAATGACCCCCATAGACTCTATTACATTGTACGGATTCTACGTACAAAATGGAAAAACATCTGGATGAGAGTTTAAATTGTGTGAGTTGTG
This sequence comes from Pseudophryne corroboree, assembly GCF_028390025.1. NCBI lineage: Eukaryota > Metazoa > Chordata > Amphibia > Anura > Myobatrachidae > Pseudophryne > Pseudophryne corroboree. Next base: position 146,980,730 of record NC_086453.1, read on the forward strand.
CAAGTCCGAAAAACATGAGAGCTTGCATGTTCTCAGATCCTATTACATTGTAATCTTCAGGCTGTTTTAGCAGGGCGCCGCACCCTACCTGATTTTTAAAGGGCAGCGCACAGCATCAAATCACAATAAAGCGAAAAGCTTAGGGGAAGCGCAGCACAAACGTGCTGGGCACGTCCCCAGCAGTGGCGCTGACAGCTGGGCCCCCATTAGTGATGCTGACGGGGCTGCACTACATCCAATAGTGACACCAGCTGGGCTGCCCCCCTCCTCTCTGGTCGGCAGCACCCCCTCTTTGAACACTGCTCATGCATCGCTGTGCCCTGCCCACATCCTAGCGGAAACACTACATTCAGTGTCAGAATGTGCGAGTTTAGCGCTAAACTCGCACATTTTACAAACTCAGACCCAATAACATTTGGCCCTATAAATGCTAGATAGGGTTCATATTCAGGCATGAAGAAGACAATGATATATGTATATATAATCAATGTCATGCTCCTCAAACCATTGGGCGACTGCAAAAGTTTGTCTTGGCGCTGGAAGAAGTGTTGAGCTAGAACAAAATTATTTAGGCCTGTGCTGAGATGGAAAACCTGGAACACTGCCACACTAGCTGAAACATTAGGAAAACGCTAGAGTCAACCAAGGCAGGATTCAGGAGTAAGGCCGACCCTAGAACCGGCATTAATGGATGACTCCCATTTCCAATTTCATTATTTTCATTATTAGGTCATGAGCACTCATTTTGTAATTGCCAGCATAATTGAATTTAATGGGCTGGGTTGGCCCTTTGACACTTGTTTTATTACTGCCCCTGGTACTAATAAAACAAGCTGATACATGAAAACAGTCTGTCAGTTTGAAATGTCCCAGGAACAACAAAATATTTACACAGTACTATACTGTACTCCATCTAGAGTTGAGTGTGGACAGATAACATATCCCACTACATCTGCAACCCAAATAGGCCCTACACACTTGGCGATATTCTGAAAGATATGAACGATCTCGTTCATAAATGAACGAGAACTCGTTCATATCTTTCAGTGTGGAGACTTAAGCGATGAACGATGCGCGTCCCCGCGCTCGTTCATCGCTGGTCTCCCGTCGGCTGTGCATGCAGGCCAATATGGACGATCTCGTCCATATTTGCCTGCACTTCAATGCAGCCGAGTGACGGGGGGAGTGAAGAAACTTCACTCCCCCCGTCACTGCCCCCCCGCCGCCGGGTTGCTCGTCGGCCGTATCGGCCGTCGGGCACCTCGGCGGCACATCGCCAAGTGAGTAGGGCCCTTTAGACAGATGCCTCTGATAACTTGGCATGCACCTGCCAGGTCCACCTGGTGATTGGACAGCCCCCAGACTCGCTATGCCTGTGTATGTACTACCCGTCTTTACTCAAGATGCCGTACAGTACGGTATGGTACAGTGGAAATAGTCACTGGAAAATTTCAGACTGATAGTAATAGAATAAGTGTCAGAGTGCTGCCCCATGAAGTGTTGCCCTTAGGCAGGTGCTTCACATGCCTAATGTGAAATTCACTTCAAGGATCACTCTCATTCTAAAATGTTGCACACAATAACTGAAGTGATTTTATTAAGCAGAGAAAAAAAATATATATATATTTTTATACTAAAATCGTTTTAGGTTTCACTACCTTGAAACTAACAATATAAAATTTAGGATTGTCTGGCTCAAACAGCAATGTGCAAATTGTTATCAGATCCAGGCTACATTATATCTAATTGTTTTAGAGGCCTGATCTGGACCACATCTACATTCATAAAGGAAATCCCCATTTTTCTGACATCACCAGGAGTCCTCGAGTGATGTCATTGGGTTTCCTAGCAACCACCCAGCACTGAATGCAACAGTTCTTTTAGACTTGAGGGGGACAGAAAACAAATCAATAAGTTGTCTGATTCATTGGACACCTGCAGGGTTACTGATGTGCCGCCAATACTGCCTGTTTGTCATTTACTGGATCTAAGCTATAGGCAACGTAGATAGGTAGCCATTATAAAATAGCTGAAAATATGGGCAATTAGATTGACGTTATTGGTGTAATTTAGACACCTACTGATAAATGATCAAACGATCATGATAGTTACACTGAAGCACTGCTAATTCATAATCAACATGCATCATTTAGTAGATTATTCTGTATGCATTACTGGTATAAACTGCACACCTTTAGGTATATAATTATATAATCTGTGCTCTTTATGATCGTTGGTTGTGTATATTGAGGTAAGCAGGGTGAATGCTTTAATTAATTAAGTAATGCATGCTTATGAATGGACAGTAGCAATGGGATTTGACCTTGGAAGAGTGGATTAAAACTGCTACCCTGGCCAATGTCCTACTGTATTTGCACTTAAAAGGGCACAAGACCCAGTTTTGCACTTTTAACCAGGCTGTCCTGGAAGATTTTCCAGTAGCGGAGTCTACGCTGCAGAATAATGAAGACTATGGATTGGATTCAAGCATCAAATAATCAACTAACAGCCCATCCTAGAGGTGCAGTGGCTTGGCTATAAACAGCATTCACCACCCTCATGAATTCAAAATAAATATTTTCAAAAATTCTTTCCATTACACAAAACCAGAGAGGAGGGGGCTCACAAAGAGCCTGCACACGAGCCCTCTCCTCTCTTAAAATGCTCCTGGTAATATACTGTACAATAATAGGATTTTAATACCTACCGGTAAATCCTTTTCTCTTAGCCGTAGAGGATGCTGGGGACTCCGTAAGGACCATGGGGTATAGACGGGATCCGCAGGAGACATGGGCACACTATAAGACTTTGAATGGGTGTGAACTGGCTCCTCCCTCTATGCCCCTCCTCCAGACCTCAGTTAGAAAACTGTGCCCAGGGAGACGGACATTTCGAGGAAAGAATTTATTGCTTAAACACGGTGAGTGTCATACCAGCTCACACCACGAACATACCACAGAACGTGGCATTCAAAAGAACACCAGCCAAGGGTATGAAAAATTACACAGCCACATGCTGAGAGAACATGTAACACAACCTGCGTGTCAATCCAACCAATAAGAAGATACCGCATGCCATGGCATGAACGTCAGCAACAGCCTGACAGAAAAGAAAACACCACAAGAGTGTAACCATAACCAATAACTGCAGACACAGTACGCACTGGGACGGGCACCCAGCATCCTCTACGGACTAAGAGAAAAGGATTTACCGGTAGGTATTAAAATCCTATTTTCTCATACGTCCTAGAGGATGCTGGGGACTCCGTAAGGACCATGGGGTTTATACCAAAGCTCCAGACCGAGGGGGGGGGGGAGGGAGTGCGGACGACTCTGCAGCACCGATTGAGCAAACAGGAGGTCCCCATCAGCCAGGGTATCAAACTAGTAGAGCCTAGCAAAGGTGTTTGAACCCGACCAAGTAGCCGCTCGGCAAAGTTAAACCGCCGAGACACCTCGGGCATCCGCCCAAAAAGAGCCCATCTTCCTAGTAGAATGGGTCTCCACTGACTTCGGTAACGGCAATCCAGCCGAAGAAAGAGCAAACCGAATCGTATCACAGACCCAGCGTGTAACAGACTGCATAGACGCAGGCGCCCCAATCACGCTGGGAGCATACCGGACAAACAGGGCCTCTGTTTCCCCAAACTGAACCAAATTGGCGACATAAATATTCAAAGCCCTGACTACATCGAGAGACTTTGAATCAGCCAATGCTGAGGTTACCACAGACAAGAAAATAGGCTGGTTTCTGCGAAACACAGAAAACCCCTTTTGGCAGAACTATTATCCGAGTTCTCAATTCCGCTCTATCCACATGGAACATCAAACAGGGGCTCTTGTGAGACAAAGCCGCTACTACCGGCACCTGCCTTGCGGACGCCAAAGCCAAAAGCATGACAACTCTCCAAGAGAGAAATTTTAACACTACCTTTCATAAAGGTTCCAATCAGTGTGACACAAGAAAACGCAACACCACGTCAAGGTCCCACGGTGCCAATGAGGGCACAAATGGAGGTTGGATGTGCAGTACTACTTTCACGAAAATCTGAACCTCCGGAAAGGTGGCCAATTCTTTTCTTGAAAGAAAATGTATAAGGCCAAAACCGCACTGAAATGGAGCCTAACTTTAGGCCTGCATCCACACCTGCTTGCAAAGAATGGAGAAGAACGACCCAGGTGATAGTCTTTCGTAGGAGCCTTCTTGGATTCACACCAAGACATATTTACGCCAAATACGGTGGTAAGGCTTTACCGTTACTTCTTTTCTAGCCTGAAGAAGTGTGGAAAAGACTTCACTGAGAATACCCTTCCGGGCTAGGAAATGGCGTTCAACCGCCACGCCGTCAAACGCAGCCGCGGTAAGTCTTGATACACGCCCGGATCTCTCTGTAACAGTTACTCACGTAGAGGAAGAGGCCAGGGATCTTCTATGGGTAAAACTTGAAGAACTGGATACCAAGCCCTCCTTAGCTAGACCGGAAACAATGAGGATCGCCTGAACCTTTGTTCTCCTTACGTTTATCACCTTCAGAAAGAGTGAAAGCGGAGGGGACACACAGACCGACTGAAAACACCCAAGGTGTCACAAGGGCGTCCACTGCTATAGCTTTAGTGTTGCTTGACCTGGAACAATATCCCTGAGGTCTTTCGTTGAGGCGAGACGCCAACATGTCCAACTGAGGCAGTCCTCAAAGACTTGTCACTTCTGTGAAAACTTCTCGATGACGAGTGTATATCTCCCGGATGGAGATTGCGTTTGCAGAGGAAATCTATTTCTCCGTTGTCTACATCCGGAACGAAGACCGCTAATATATCGTTTACCTGTCTTTACGCCCAGCGGAAAACTTTTGCGGCTTCTGTCATTGCCGCTTTGCTCCTTGTTCCGCCCTAGCGGCTTACCTACGCCACTGCTGTCAAGTTGTCCGACAGACATAACACGAGCAGATCACAAAGAATATGTTCGTTGGAAATAGCTCTTAATTCAAGAAAACGTATTGCAGACAAGCTTTCCAGCTTGACCTTTTCCTCTGGAAATACTTCGCTTGGAAAGACTGCTCCTCAGCCTCAGAGATCTTCATGCATGGACACCAGGATCTAATCCTGGATCCCGAACCTTCGTCCCTCTAGGAAGTGAGACTGTGCAGACACGACAGGAGCGATATCCTGGCCATTAGGATTATATTCCGGTGCAGGTGAAAGCCGGACCACATTTCCAACTGGTCCCGTGAAAACCACTCAGTCATTTGACCTGCTCACCGAAAAGGCCTCTTAGGCCGCACCGTCTTCTTCATCAATGGAACATATTGATGGATTGTCACTGCAAATCTGATCCGACTCTGGATCCTCAGACCTCTTTCCACAGGAAAACACAGAACCTCAACCGTTCAGTATCTACTCTGATACCCACCTCCGACATCCGCGTCGTTGGGAACAACAGCCATTCCCTGTGTCGAAGAACAGTCAGAGAGAAACAACTATTTGGAGCACTTGTTTCTTGGCCTCACCGTAATCAAGGGAGCGTCTCAGTACAGAATAACAATAGCTCTTACTATTGAAAGAAAACCATCATACTACAAACACGGTGAGATGGCAAAGACAATCCTGGATATCAACCCAGGTAGGCTGAATGCTGAGAAAAACGCATTTAAACCCTTTCTCTACCTTTACGTGCTGGAGTTTCCTGGCCGGAGAGATTCCATCCTGTAGTTCAACTTCGTAAGTAGAAGTCTTTTTCCTTTTTTTTTTTTTTCTTAACAGGGACAGCAGGACAAAGTCCTGAACCTGACGCAACTCTGGTATGGCGTCGCGTACTACCTCCCCTTCCAGAGGGGAATCGGTAAGATCTATTTGAAAAATCAGTGAGGGAATCATCTGTAAACTCCAGTATGTCCCCCTTTGGATTCTATTATTAACCCCCATGTCCGAGTCCATTCCTGGACTGAGGGAAGAGTATTAGATGAGTTCCCACCGTGGTGGGCTCCAGCCAGAAAGACCCAGCGACATGCGGTGGATGTGGTAGAAACAGAAGACAATATCCGCTTCTGCGAACCTAACAAGGCTGCACAGCTCTTACCTTTTCACCTTCCACTATCTGCACAGAAAGGGAAAAAAGAACTGTATCGAACCGGTTAAAATGACTGCATCCCACAAAAGAATGTGTCACCAACCGTTGTGAGGGAATCTAACTCACGAAGGTAGACTTACCAGTGGTATTCGCCGAGAGTGACTTAACTGAGTGATCCCCAAACAGCGGTACACCGTCACAGGGAAAAAACTCCAGTATCTCTCGGAGTCAGCCTCAGCATTCCTCCGGCCACACCTACTGCAGACGCACGGCAGCCTGCCGCAATGTTATAGAAAAGAACCAACATAAGAAACATCCCCTCTCTCTCTAGGGTAATTCTATCGGATGGTTTTCCGAATACAAGCACTCCACCATGCGCATGTAATGCAAATAACTTCAAAGCATATAATTAAAATATCACTTCGCTTCCTGTATACGATCCTTTGTGACAGGGCCCCGTGCCGACCAGGAGTTGACTTTCACCGTATTCTATCCGCGGCGGGACAAGAATAAACACTCGGATTCCTCGTGAGGATCTGAGACCAACTCGTCACGGCCGACCTAGAGCTTTATCAACAGAGCGACCAGCACATGAGAAGGAATACTTTTACTTCAGCATTCATTAGAATTTGTAATATGAATAATAAGAATTTACTTACCGATAATTCTATTTCTCATAGTCCGTAGTGGATGCTGGGGACTCCGTAAGGACCATGGGGATTAGCGGCTCCGCAGGAGACTGGGCACATCTAAAGAAAGCTTTAGGACTATCTGGTGTGCACTGGCTCCTCCCCCTATGACCCTCCTCCAAGCCTCAGTTAGGATACTGTGCCCGGACGAGCGTACACAATAAGGAAGGATTTTGAATCCCGGGTAAGACTCATACCAGCCACACCAATCACACCGTACAACTTGTGATCTGAACCCAGTTAACAGCATGATAACAGAGGAGCCTCTAGAAAAGATGGCTCACTACAGCAATAACCCGATTTTTTGGTAACAATAACTATGTACCAGTATTGCAGACAATCCGCACTTGGGATGGGCGCCCAGCATCCACTACGGACTATGAGAAATAGAATTATCGGTAAGTAAATTCTTATTTTCTCTAACGTCCTAAGTGGATGCTGGGGACTCCGTAAGGACCATGGGGATTATACCAAAGCTCCCAAACGGGCGGGAGAGTGCGGATGACTCTGCAGCACCAAATGAGAGAACTCCAGGTCCTCCTCAGCCAGGATATCAATTTTGTAGAATTTTACAAACGTATTTGCTCCTGACCAAGTAGCTGCTCGGCAAAGTTGTAAAGCCGAGACCCCTCGGGCAGCCGCCCAAGATGAGCCCACCTTCCTTGTGGAGTGGGCATTTACAGATTTTTGGCTGTGGCAGGCCTGCCACAGAATGTGCAAGCTGAATTGTACTACAAATCCAACGAGCAATAGTCTACTTAGAAGCAGGAGCACCCAGCTTGTTGGGTGCATACAGGATAAACAGCGAGTCAGATTTCCTGACTCCAGCCGTCCTGGAAACATATATTTTCAGGGCCCTGACAACGTCTAGCAACTTGGAGTCCTCCAAGTCCCTAGTAGCCGCAGGCACCACAAATAGGTTCGTTCAGGTGAAACGCTGAAACCACCTTAGGGAGAAACTTAGGACGAGTCCTCAATTCCGCCCTGTCCGAATGGAAAATCAGATAAGGGCTTTTTTAGGATAAAGCCGCCAATTCTGACACGCGCCTGGCCCCGGCCAGGGCCAACAGCATGACCACTTTCCATGTGAGATATTTTAACTCCACAGATTTAAGTGGTTCAAACCAATGTGACTTTTGGAACCCAAAACTACATTGAGATCCCAAAGTGCCACTGGAGGCACAAAAGGAGGCTGTATATGCAGTACCCCTTTTACAAACGTCTGAACTTCAGGGACTGAAGCTAGTTCTTTTTGGAAGAAAATTGACAGGGCCGAAATTTGAACCTTAATGGACCCTAATTTCAGGCCCATAGACACTCCTGTTTGCAGGAAATGTAGGAATCGACCCAGTCGAATTTCCTCCGTCGGGCCTTACTGGCCTCGCACCACATTTTCGCCAATTGCGGTGATAATGTTTTTGCGGTTACATCCTTCCTGGCTTTGATCAGGATAGGGATGACTTCATCCGGAATGCCTTTTTTCCTTCAGGATCCGGCGTTCAACCGCCATGCCGTCAAACGCAGCCGCGGTAAGTCTTGGAACAGACAGGGTCCTTGCTGGAGCAGGTCCCTTCTTAGAGGTAGAGGCCACGGATCCTCCGTGAGCATCTCTTGAAGTTCCGGTTACCAAGTCCTTCTTGGCCAATCCGGAGCCACGAATATAGTGCTTACTCCTCTCCATCTTATCAATCTCAGTACCTTGGGTATGAGAGGCAGAGGAGGGAACACATACCCTGACTGGTACACCCACGGTGTTACCAGAGCGTCTACAGCTATTGCCTGAGGGTCCCTGGACCTGGCGCAATACCTGTCGAGTTTTTCCCAACGGTTTATAATCATGTGGAAGACTTCTGGGTGAAGTCCCCACTCTCCCGGGTGGAGGTCGTGCTGAGGAAGTCTGCTTCCCAGTTGTCCACTCCCGGAATGAATACTGCCGACAGTGCTATCACATGATTTTCCGCCCAGCGAAGAATCCTTGCAGCTTCTGCCATTGCCCTCCTGCTTCTTGTGCCACCCTGTCTGTTTACGTGGGTGACTGCCGTGATGTTGTCCGACTGGATCAACTCCGGCTGACCTTGAAGCAGAGGTCTTGCTAAGCTTAGAGCATTGTAAATGTCCCTTAGCTTCAGGATATTTATGTGAAGTGATGTCTCCAGGCTTGACCCTAAGCCCTGGAAATTCCTTCCCTGTGTGACTGCTCCCCAGCCTCGCAGGCTGGCATCCGTGGTCACCAGGACCCAGTCCTGAATGCCGAATCTGCGGCCCTCTAGAAGATGAGCACTCTGCAACCACCACAGGAGGGACACCCTTGTCCTTGGTGACAGGGTTATCCGCTGATGCATCTGAAGATGCGACCCGGACCATTTGTCCAGCAGGTCCCACTGGAAAGTTCTTGCGTGGAATCTGCCGAATGGGATTGCTTCGTAGGAAGCCACCATTTTACCCAGAACCCTTGTGCATTGATGCACTGAGACTTGGCTCGGTTTTAGGAGGTTCCTGACTAGCTCGGATAACTCCCTGGCTTTCTCCTCCGGGAGAAACACCTTTTTCTGGACTGTGTCCAGGATCATCCCTAGGAACAGAAGACAAGTCTTCGGAACCAGCTGCGATTTTGGAATATTGAGAATCCAATCGTGCTGCCGCAACACTACCTGAGATAGTGCTACACCGACCTCCAACTGTTCCCTGGATCTTACCCTTATCAGGGAATTGTCCAAGTAAGGGATAACTAAAATTCCCTTCCTTCGAAGGAATATCATCATTTCGGCCATTACCTTGGTAAAGACCCGGGGTGCCGTGGACCATCCATACGGCAGCGTCTGAACTGATAGTGACAGTTCTGTACCATAAACCTGAGGTACCCTTGGTGAGAAGGGTAAATTTTGACATGAAGGTAAGCATCTTTGATGTCCCGAGACATCATGTAGTCCCCTTCTTCCAGGTTCGCAATCACTGCTCTGAGTGACTCAATCTTGAATTTGAACCTCTGTATGTAAGTGTTCAAAGATTTTAGATTTAGAATCGGTCTCACCGAGCCGTCCGGCTTCGGTACCACCACAGTGTGGAATAATACCCCGTTCCCTGTTGCAGGAGGGGTATCTTGATTATCACCTGCTGGGAATACAGCTTGTGAATGGCTTCCAAAACTGTCTCCCTGTCAGAAGGAGACATCGGTAAGCCGACTTTAGGAAACGGCGAGGGGGAGACGTCTCGAATTCTAATTTGTACCCCTGAGATATCACCTGAAGGATCCAGGGGTCTACTTGCGAGTGAGCCCACTGCGCGCTGAAATTCATTGAGACGGGCCCCCCACCGTGCCTGATTCTGCTTGTAAAGCCCCAGCGTATACTGGGGGCTTGGCAGAGGCGGGAGAGGGTTTCTGTTCCTGGGAACTGGCTGATTTCTGCAGCCTTTTTCCTCTCCCTCTGTCACGGGGCAGAAAAGAGGAACCTTTTGCCCGCTTGTCCACGAAAAGACTGCGCCTGATAATACAGCGTCTTCTCATGTTGAGAGGCGACCTGGGGTACAAACGTGGATTTCCCAGCTGTTGCCGTGGCCACCAGGTCTAAAAGACCGACCCCAAATAACTCCTCCCCTTAATAAAGCAATACTTCCAAATGCCATTTGGAATACGCATCACCTGACCACTGACGTGTCCATAACCCTCTACTGGTAGAAATGGACAACGCACTTACTCTTGATGCCAGTCGGCAAATATTCCGCTGTGCATCACGCATATATAGAAATGCATCTTTCAAATGCTCTATAGGCAAAAATATACTGTCCCTATCTAGGGTATCAATATTTTCAGTCAGGGAATCCGACCACGCCGACCCAGCACTGCACATCCAGGCTGAGGCGATTGCTGGTCGCAGTATAACACCAGTATGTGTGTAAATACATTTTAGGATACCCTACTGCTTTCTATCAGCAGGATCCTTAAGGGCGGCCATCTCAGGAGAGGTTAGAGCCCTTACAAGCGTGTGAGCGTTTATCCACCCTAGGGGGTGTTTCCCAACGCACCCTAACCTCTGGCGGGAAAGGATATAATGCCAATAACATTTTAGAAATTATCAGTTGTTATCGGGGGAAACCCACGCATCATCACACACCTCATTTAATTTCTCAGATTCAGGAAAACTACAGGTAGTTTTTCCTCACCGAACATAATACCCCTTTTTGGTGGTACTCGTATTATCAGAAATGTGTAAAACATTTTTTCATTGCCTCAATCATGTAACGTGTGGCCCTACTGGAAGTCACATTTGTCTCTTCACCGTCGACACTGGAGTCAGTATCCGTGTCGGCGTCTATATCTGCCATCTGAGGTAACGGGCGCTTTATAGCCCCTGACGGCCTATGAGACGTCTGGACAGGCACAAGCTGAGTAGCCGGCTGTCTCATGTCAACCACTGTCTTTTATACAGAGCTGACACTGTCACGTAATTTCTTCCAACAGTTCATCCACTCAGGTGTCGACCCCCTAGGGCAGCGGTGGCCAACCTGTGGCTCTTGAGCCACATGTGGCTCTTTCTTTATTCAAATGTGGCTCCTATCATTCTAAATCATGTGACCACAACAGATACAGAAACCGCTGCACTCCAGCCAGACACGCAGCAGCACTACAGGGACTGAAAACTGAAGGAGTCAGATACTAGAGGTGAGACACCCACAAGCAAACAGGGGACACATTAGGGACTACTGCAATGACACAAGTTGATGGGGGGGGCTGTAGTGATACATGAGGGTGGGCAGTGGCGTAACTAGAAATTTTTCTCCCCCAAGCCAAAAAATTCTGCCCCCAGTGCCAGATATTCCCCCACAGTCCCAGGTATATGCCCCCAGTGCCAGATATTCCTCCACAGTGCCAGGTACATGCCCCCAGTGCCAAATATACCCCCCCCCCCAGTGCCACATATGCCCCCACAGTGCCTGCTCCCCCCAGTGCCAAATATTCCCCCACAGTGCCACATATGCCCCCTCAGTGCCTGCTCCCCCCAGTGCCAAATATTCCCCCACAGTGCCAGGTATATGCCCCCAGTGCCAGATATTCCCCCACAGTGCCAGGTATATGCCCCCAGTGCCAGATATTCCCCCACAGTGCCAGGTATATGCCCCAGTGCCAGATATTCCCCCACAGTGCCAGGTATATGCCCCCAGTACCAGATATTCCCCCACAGTGCCAGGTATATGCCCCCAGTGCCAGATATCCCCCCCCCAGTGCCTGCTCCCCCCCCCGCTGCTTTGTGTTCGGGGACACGGAGCGCACAGCGCACGCCTCCCCAGTGTCGCTCCTGGCTCTCCGGCCGCTCTAGTAAAGGAAGTGCCGGTTTGTGAGCCAATCAGAGCTTACGAACGGCACTTCCTTTATTAGACCGGCCGGAGAGCCAGAGAGGGACACAGGAGAGGCGCGCGCTGTGCGCTCCGTGTCCCTCCTTACAGCAGCGGAGGGAAGGAGACCGCAGATTGACATGCGGACACTCGTCCGCATGTCAATCTGTGCAAAGTCAGTGGCGCCCCTGCAGCCCCTCGCCCCCAAGCCACCGCGAGGACTGCGGGGGCAGTAGTTACGCCACTGAGGGTTGGCTAGAGTGACAGATGGCAGAGCTGGCTGGAGAGACACAGGAGGGTCCTGGCAGGAGTGACACGGGAGGGTGCTAGAAGTAGTGACACATGGGAGATATGGCTGGAGTGACATAGGAGGGTGGTAGCAGGAGTGACACATGGGAGAGCTGGCTGGAGTAACATAGGAGGGTGGTAGCAGGAATGACACATGGGGGAGCTGGCTGGAGTGACACAGGAGGGTGCTGGAAGTAGTGACACATGGGAGAGCTGGCTGGAGTGACACAGGAGAGGGTCCTGGCAGGAGTGACGCGGGAGGGTGCTGGAAGTAGTGACACATGGGGGAGCTGGCTGGAGTGACATTGGATGGTCCTGGCAGTAGTGATGCGGGAGGGTGCTGGAAGTAGTTACACATGGGTGAGCTGGCTGGAGGGACACGGGGGAGCTGACTGGAGTGACATAGGAGGGTGCTAGCAGGAGTGACACATGGAAGAGCTCAAAGCTCAAAGCCCAGCCAAATCTCATCCTAACCCTCTGTTCTACGCTCTCTGTGTACCCCAACTGTGTCACCCCTGTCTGTCTACCCCTCCCCTTTAGAATGTAAGCTCTCACGAGCAGGGCCCTCTTCCCTCATGTGCTTATCCTTTTTTACTTTAATAATCTTCAACTGCACCAATTCCATCAGTCTTCTGCCACCTGATACTTATTCCAGTGTCATCTGCTGATGTAACTATGTTTATTTACCCTGTACTTGTCCTATACTGTCATCAACTGTAAGTTGCTGTTTTCCTGTTTGATTATTTGTTTATGTACTCTGTAATTGGGCGCTGGGAAACCTTGTGGCGCCATATAAATAAAGGATAATAATAATAATAATAATAATAATAAAAGAGCTGGCTGGAGTGACAGGGGATGTTGGCTGGAGTGACACATTGGGGAGCTGGCTGGAGTGACACATGGGAGACCTGGCTGGAGTGACACAGCAGGGTCTTGGCAGTAGTGACACATGGGAGAGCTGGCTGGAGTGACATGAGGGAGCTGGCTGGAGTCACAAAGGAGGATGCTAGAAGGAGTGACACATGGAAAAGCTGGCTGGAGTGACATATGGGAGAGCTAGCAGGAGTGACATGGGGAGCTGGCTTGAGTGACAAAGGAGGGTGCTAGCAGGAGTGACACATGGGGGAGCTGGCTGGAGTGACTGGAGGGTGTTGGCTGGAGTGACACATGGGGGAGCTGGCTGGAGTGACATAGGAGGGTACTAGCAGGAGTGACACATGGGGGAGCTGGCTGGAGTGACAGGGGGGGTGTTGGCTGGAGTGACACATGGGGGAGCTGAAGTTTATTATGTGAATCTGGCTTTATCAATTCTTTTTTGTGAAAGTGGCTTTTTAAATGGATATGGCTTTAAAAATTGTATTTTATGTCTTTCTGGCTTTTTCAATGTATTTTATACCAGGGGTGTGGTCTAGCAGGCACAAGGCCACATTCCATTTTTGCATGCGTGCCATCGGCTCGTTGTCGGCTTGATGTCGGCTCTTTGACGTACCTAACAAGGTTTTTTGGCTCTTTGTCACTGACTGGTTGGCCACCCCTGCCCTAGGGGGTGACATCACTATTACAGGCAATCTGCTCCGTCTCCACATCATTTTTCTCCTCATACATGTCGACACAAAAGTACCGACATACAGCACACACACAGGGAATGCTCTGATAGAGGACAGGACCCCACTAGCCCTTTGGGGAGACAGAGGGAGAGTTTGCCAGCACACACCAGAGCGCTATATATATACAGGGATAACCTTATATAAGTGTTTTTCCCCTTATAGCTGCTGTATAGTTAATACTGCGCCTAATTTGTGCCCCCCTCTCTTTTTTAACCCTTTCTGTAGTGTAGTGACTGCAGGGGAGAGCCAGGGAGCTTCCCTCCAACGGAGCTGTGAGGGAAAATGGCGCCAGTGTGCTGAGGAGATAAGGCCGCCGATAAGGGGGCGGAGCCTATCTTCCCGTTTTTCTGTATATTCTGGCAGGGGTTAAATGCATCCATATAGCCCAGGAGCTATATGTGATGCATTTTTTGCCATCCAAGGTGTTTTTTTATTGCGTCTCAGGGCGCCCCCCCCCCAGCGCCCTGCACCCTCAGTGACCGGAGTGTGAAGTGTGCTGAGAGCAATGGCGCACAGCTGCAGTGCTGTGCGCTACCTTGTTGAAGACAGGACGTCTTCTGCCGCCGATTTTCCGGACCTCTTCTGCCTTCTGGCTCTGTAAGGGGGCCGGCGGCGCGGCTCTGGGACCCATCCAAGCTGGGCCTGTGATCGTCCCTCTGGAGCTAATGTCCAGTAGCCTAAGAAGCCCAATCCACTCTGCACGCAGGTGAGTTCGCTTCTTCTCCCCTTAGTCCCTCGATGCAGTGAGCCTGTTGCCAGCAGGTCTCACTGAAAATAAAAAACCTAAACTAAAACTTTCACTAAGAAGCTCAGGAGAGCCCCTAGTGTGCACCCTTCTCGTTCGGGCACAGAGATCTAACTGAGGCTTGGAGGAGGGTCATAGGGGGAGGAGCCAGTGCACACCAGATAGTCCTAAAGCTTTCTTTAGATGTGCCCAGTCTCCTGCGGAGCCGCTAATCCCCATGGTCCTTACGGAGTCCCCAGCATCCACTTAGGACGTTAGAGAAATACATATTTAAATACACATATACACACATATCATATATATATATATATATAGATATAGATATATATATAGATATATATATATATATTAGTGGTGGGCAACGACTAAAATTTCTAATCGCAATTAATCGCATGATTTTCTCAGATTAATCACGATTAATCGCATTGTTATGTGCAAAACTGGATCAGCAAAGAGGCATAGAAAGGAGAGAGGGGGGGGGGCAGAGAGGAGATAGAGAAGTACAGAGGAGAGAAAGAAAGAGGCACAGAGTGGAGAGAAATGTTAGAGAGGCATAGAAAGGAGAGAAAGAGGGGGCAGAGCGGAGAGAACGAGCGAGGCACAGAGAGGAGAGAGGGGGGCACAGAGAGGAGAGAGGGGAGAGAGAAGCAGAGAGAGGAGATAAAGAGAGGCACAGAGAGGAGAGAGGGGGGCACAGAGATGAGAGAGAGGAGATAAAGAGTGGCAGAGTGGAGAGAGAAGGGCACAGAGAGGAGAGAGAGGAGATAAAGAGAGGCACAGAGAGGAGAGAGGTGGGCACAGAGATGAGAGAGAGGAGATAAAGGGGTATATGCAATTGCGGTCGAATTCCCGAAATTGTCGAATTTCGGGTCATTTTCGACCAAAAAAAAAAATCGCCTATGCAATTCAGTGCTTTCCGACCAAAAAACGGACTTTCAAAATTCGACTTTTTGAAATTCGACTTTTTGCAAATTCGACTTTTCTGCAATGATACAAGTGCTGCAATTCGACCAAAGCATATTCAATTCAAGTTTGGAAATTCGACAGCAGTGCTTTTAGACAGCAAATTCGTCATTTTCAATCCGCCACACTTTGGAGGGTGAAAACAAATAAAAAAATTTTAAACATGTTTTTTTTTTGTGTTTTTTTGGGGGGGAATAGCAGATCTATTTATATTAAAAGGGATTAGGTACTTTTTTTTTTTTTTTGGAGGCACAAATATTATTTATATATTTTTTAAAATATTATTATTATTATTTTTTTTTTTTTATGCTGGAACGGTGAAATCATAAAAAAAAATGGCGTGGGGTCCCCCCTCCAAAGCATAACCAGCCTCGGGCTCTTCGAGCTGGTCCTGGTTCTAAAAATGCGGGGGAAAAATTGACAGGGGATCCCCCGTATTTTTAAAACCAGCACCGGGCTCTGCGCCTGGTGCTGGTGCCTAAAATACGGGGGACAAAAAGCGTAGGGGTCCCCCGTATTTTTAACACCAGCATCGGGCTCCACTAGCTGGACAGATAATGCCACAGCCGGGGGTCACTTTTATGCCGTGCCCTGCGGCCGTGGCATTAAATATCCAACTAGTCACCCCTGGCCGGGGTACCCTGGGGGAGTGGGGACCCCTTCAATCAAGGGGTCCCCCCCCCCCAGCCACCCAAGGGCCAGGGGTGAAGCCCGAGGCTGTCCCCCCCCATCCAATGGGCTGCGGATGGGGGGGCTGATAGCCTTTTGTGATAATAAAAAGATATTGTTTTTTCCAGTAGTACTACAAGTCCCAGCAAGCCTCCCCCGCAAGCTGGTACTTGGAGAACCACAAGTACCAGCATGCGGGAGAAAAACGGGCCCGCTGGTACCTGTAGTACTACTGGGAAAAAAATACCCAAATAAAAACAGGACACACACACCGTCGACAGTAAAACTTTATTTCATACGTCGACACACACATACTTACCTATGTTCACACGCCGACATCGGTCCTCTTCTCCATGTAGAATCCACGGATACCTGAAAAGAAAAGATCAATATACTCACCCCAGCCATGGTCCAGAGATAAATCCACGTACTTGGCAAAAAAACAAACCGAACACCCGCTCCATGCCGGACTGAAAGGGGTCCCATGCTGACACATGGGACACCTTTCCACGAATGAGACCTGTCAGTGACAGCTGTCACAGAAAGGTCTCTAAGCCAATCAGGAAGCGCAACTTCGTTGCGCTCACCTGATTGGCTGTGCGCTGTCTGTACTGTGACAGCACATCGCAAAGCCGCTCCATTACTTTCAATGGTGGGAACTTAGCGGCTAGCGGTAAGGTCACCCGCCGGTCAGCGGCTGACCGGCGGGTGACCCCACCGCTACCCGCAAAGTTCCCACCATTGAAAGTAATGGAGCGGCTTTGCGATGTGCTGTCACAGTACAGACAGCGCACAGCCAATCAGGTGAGCGCCACGGAAGTAGCGCTTCCTGATTGGCTGAAGGGACGTCAGTGACAGGAGTCACGTGATGTCCCGGCATTCGGGAGAAAGGGGTCTGATGTGAAAGCATTGGACCCCTTTCTAGTCCGGTATGGAGCGGGTTTTTGCGTGTTTTTTTTTTTAAACAAGTACGTGGATTTTACTCTCTGGACGTGGATGTACCTCTGGACGCTGGAAGGTGAGTATAATTTTTTCACAGGTACCTCGGATCGTCGGAGACCGTGGCAGTCGGCGTGTCAACATAGGTAAGTATGTGTGTGTCGGCGTATGAAATAAAGTTTTACTTTCACGGTGTGTGTGTCCTGTTTTTATTTGGGTATTTTTTTTCCCAGTAGTACTACAGGTACCAGCGGGCCCGTTTTTCTCCCGCATGCTGGTACTTGTGGTTCTCCAAGTACCAGCTTGCGGGGGAGGCTTGCTGGGACTTGTAGTACTAATGGAAAAAACAATATCTTTTTATTATCACAAAAGGCTATCAGCCCCCCCATCCGCAGCCCATTGGATGGGGGGGGACAGCCTCGGGCTTCACCCCTGGCCCTTGGGTGGCTGGGGGGGGGGGACCCCTTGATTGTAGGGATCCCCACTCCCCCAGGGTACCCCGGCCAGGGGTGACTAGTTGGGTAGTTAATGCCACGGCCGCAGGGCACGGCATAAAAGTGACCCCCGGCTGTGGCATTATCTGTCCAGCTAGTGGAGCCCGATGCTGGTGTTAAAAATACGGGGGACCCCTACTCTTTTTGTCCCCCGTATTTTTGGCACCAGCACCAGGCGCAGAGCCCGGTGCTGATTTTAAAAATACGGGGGATCCCTGCCCAATTTTTCCCCTGCATTTTTAGAACCAGGACCAGCTCGAAGAGCCCGAGGCTGGTTATGCTTTGGAGGGGGGACCCCACGCCATTTTTTTTTTCCGGGTTTTTCCCGTTTTTTACCGTTTTTTAAAATTGCGGCAAAATCCGCCAAATCCGCCGATTTTCGCCCGCGATTCTGGCGAATCCGTTTTTCATTGAATATGGTGAATTCCGGCAGGCACCTGCCGGAATTCACCTGGCGAATTGAGTCGGGAAAAAAAAACGGCGAAAAATTGCCGCGATTCGCCGTGAATTGCATATACCCAAAAGAGTGGCAGAGTGGAGAGAGAAGGGCACAGAGATGAGAGAAAGGAGATAAAGAGTGGCACAGGGAGGAGAGAGGGGGCACAGAGATGAGAGAGAGAGAGAGAGAGAGAGAGGAGATAAAGAGAGGCACAGAGAGGAGAGAGAGAGGGGGGGCAGAGAGGGGAGAGAAAGAAGCATAGAGAGGAGAGAAGGGGGAGGTCAATGAGATTGCATGGAGTCATCGGTACAGCTAAAATAAACCTAGCTAAAATGAGATTGTGCTAATTCATGCTCCTCAATTTCACATAACTGGATGCATACTCCTGTAGCTTAACATTTCCTGGGACTCTCCTGTCCAGCACTGCACACACAGATGTTAATGACAGCAAACAGGAGAGCAAGAAGGGAGCTGCTGTCCTCCTACTACTCATTGCTGTCACTGGCAGCTCCCCCACACTCACCTGCCCCGCAGCCCAGCACCGAGTTCCTGTATATAACAGTGATGGAGAGATCTGCTGACACGGTGTGCTGCATGGGATGTATGACATCCCCGTCCCGCGCCACCTTGCTGCTGTCTGCAGGCTCATCAGCAGGGAAGGGGCTGTATCCAGAGGCGGGTGCCGGGCGGCCGCAGCACGGAACCGATGGGCAATAGCGGAGCGGGAAGCGCAACAGGAATCCTGATTGGCTCCCGGTGCACACGTGACGCTGTGCAGTGTAGAGGACGGAAGCACAGGAGCTGACGCGTAGAGGTGAGGCTGGCAGCCGGGACCAGCAGGGAGTAGGAGGGCCGCAACATGCACTCTGCTGCAACTACATTCACTGACTGCACGGAGTGGAGGATGTAATGTGCGGTCTTTCACCTGACCGCACATCACACCTCTGCTCCTCCTATACATGATCGGAGCCTCTCTATGTTTGGGGGGGCGAGCTGCCCCCTTGCCCCCCCAGTTCCGACGCCCCTAGGTGGACGTGCTGTGAGAGGATGATTGTCGGCGTTAAAATAATTGTCGCCATTAATTAGTTAATGCGTTAACGCGATATTAACGCGCTAACTTGCCCAGCCCTAATATATATATATATATATATATATATCATACATATAAGTATTTTGTCTAGAACCCCAGGGTCCGTAGTGACATTAATGTGTGCTGAATGTGTACGACCATGTACTGAATGCCAAAGTTGTGGATCTGACCAGGAAACCTTATGGTCGACATAAAAATAAGAATTTACTTACCGATAATTCTATTTCTCATAGTCCGTAGTGGATGCTGGGGACTCCGAAAGGACCATGGGGAATAGCGGCTCCGCAGGAGACTGGGCACAAAAGTAAAAAGCTTTAGGACTACCTGGTGTGCACTGGCTCCTCCCCCTATGACCCTCCTCCAAGCCTCAGTTAGGATACTGTGCCCGGACGAGCGTACACAATAAGGAAGGATTTTGAATCCCGGGTAAGACTCATACCAGCCACACCAATCACACTGTACAACTTGTGATCTGAACCCAGTTAACAGCATGATAACAGAAGGAGCCTCCGAAAAGATGGCTCACAATAACAATAACCCGATTTTTGTAACAATAACTATGTACAAGTAATGCAGACAATCCGCACTTGGGATGGGCGCCCAGCATCCACTACGGACTATGAGAAATAGAATTATCGGTAAGTAAATTCTTATTTTCTCTAACGTCCTAGTGGATGCTGGGGACTCCGAAAGGACCATGGGGATTATACCAAAGCTCCCAAACGGGCGGGAGAGTGCGGATGACTCTGCAGCACCGAATGAGAGAACTCCAGGTCCTCCTCAGCCAGGGTATCAAATTTGTAGAATTTAGCAAACGTGTTTGCCCCTGACCAAGTAGCTGCTCGGCAAAGTTGTAAAGCCGAGACCCCTCGGGCAGCCGCCCAAGATGAGCCCACTTTCCGTGTGGAATGGGCTTTTACAGATTTTGGCTGTGGCAGGCCTGCCACAGAATGTGCAAGCTGAATTGTACTACAAATCCAACGAGCAATCGTCTGCTTAGAAGCAGGAGCACCCAGCTTGTTGGGTGCATACAGGATAAACAGCGAATCAGATTTTCTGACTCCAGCCGTCCTGGAAACATATATTTTCAGGGCCCTGACTACGTCCAGCAACTTGGAATCCTCCAAGTCCCTAGTAGCCGCAGGCACCACAATAGGCTGGTTTAAGTGAAAAGCTGAAACCACCTTAGGGAGAAATTGAGGACGAGTCCTCAATTCTGCCCTGTCCGTATGAAAAATTAGGTAAGGGCTTTTATAGGATAAAGCCGCCAATTCTGAGACACGCCTGGCTGAAGCCAGGGCTAACAACATTACCACTTTCCATGTGAGATATTTTAAGTCCACAGTGGTGAGTGGTTCAAACCAATGTGATTTTAGGAATCCCAAAACTACATTGAGATCCCAAGGTGCCACTGGAGGCACAAAAGGAGGCTGTATATGCAGTACTCCCTTGACAAACGTCTGAACTTCAGGAACAGAAGCCAGTTCTTTTTGGAAGAATATTGACAGGGCCGAAATTTGATCCTTAATGGACCCTAATTTGAGGCCCATAGACAGTCCTGTTTGCAGGAAATGCAGGAAACGACCCAGTTGAAATTCCTCTGTAGGGGCCTTCCTGGCCTCGCACCACGCAACATATTTACGCCAAATACGGTGATAATGTTGTACGGTTACATCCTTCCTGGCTTTGATCAGGGTAGGGATGACTTCATCCGGAATGCCTTTTTCCTTCAGGATCCGGCGTTCAACCGCCATGCCGTCAAACGCAGCCGCGGTAAGTCTTGGAACAGACATGGTCCCTGCTGGAGCAGGTCCTTTCTTAGAGGTAGAGGCCACGGGTCTTCCGTGAGCATCTCTTGAATTTCCGGGTACCAAGTCCTTCTTGGCCAATCCGGAGCCACGAGTGTAGTCTTTACTCCTCTCCTTCTTATGATTTTCAGTACTTTTGGTATGAGAGGAAGAGGAGGGAACACATACACTGACTGGTACACCCACGGTGTTACCAGAGCGTCCACAGCTATTGCCTGAGGGTCCCTTGACCTGGCGCAATATCTGTCCAGTTTTTTGTTGAGGCGGGACGCCATCATGTCCACCTTTGGTTTTTCCCAACGGTTCACAATCATGTGGAAGACTTCAGGGTGAAGTCCCCACTCCCCCGGGTGAAGATCGTGTCTGCTGAGGAAGTCTGCTTCCCAGTTGTCCACTCCCGGAATGAACACTGCTGACAGTGCTATCACATGATTCTCCGCCCAGCGAAGAATCCTTGCCACTTCCATCATTGCCCTCCTGCTTCTTGTGCCGCCCTGTCTGTTTACGTGGGCGACTGCCGTGATGTTGTCCGACTGGATCAACACCGGCTGACCCTGAAGCAGAGGTCTTGCCTGACTTAGGGCATTGTAAATGGCCCTTAGTTCCAGGATATTTATGTGAAGTGACGTTTCCATGCTTGACCACAAGCCCTGGAAATTTCTTCCCTGTTTGACTGCTCCCCAGCCTCTCAGGCTGGCATCCATGGTCACCAGGACCCAATCCTGAATGCCGAATCTGCGGCCCTCTAGGAGATAAGCACTCTGTAACCACCACAGGAGAGACACCCTTGTCATTGGAGACAGGGTTATCCGCTGATGCATTTGAAGATGCGATCCGGACCATTTGTCCAGCAGATCCCACTGAAAAGTTCTTGCGTGGAATCTGCCGAATGGAATCGCTTCGTAAGAAGCCACCATCTTTCCCAGGACCCTTGTGCATTGATGTACTGACACTTGGCCTGGTCTTAGGAGGTTCCTGACTAGGTCGGATAACTCCTTGGCCTTCTCCTCCGGGAGAAACACCTTTTTCTGTACTGTTTCCAGAATCATCCCTAGGAACAGCAGACGTGTCGTCGGAATCAGCTGCGATTTTGGAATATTTAGAATCCATCCGTGCTGTCGTAGTACTACTTGAGATAGTGCTACTCCGACCTCTAACTGTTCTCTGGACCTTGCCCTTATCAGGAGATCGTCCAAGTAAGGGATAATTAAGACGCCTTTTCTTCGAAGAAGAATCATCATTTCGGCCATTACCTTGGTAAAGACCCGGGGTGCCGTGGACAATCCAAACGGCAGCGTCTGAAACTGATAGTGACAGTTCTGTACCACAAACCTGAGGTACCCTTGGTGAGAAGGGCAAATTGGGACATGGAGGTAAGCATCCTTGATGTCCAGAGACACCATATAGTCCCCTTCTTCCAGGTTCACTATCACTGCTCTGAGTGACTCCATCTTGAACTTGAACCTTTTTATGTAAGTGTTCAAGGATTTCAGATTTAAAATGGGTCTCACCGAGCCGTCCGGCTTCGGTACCACAAACAGCGTGGAATAATACCCCTTTCCCTGTTGTAGGAGGGGTACCTTGATTATCACCTGCTGGGAATACAGCTTGTGAATGGCTTCCAATACCGCCTCCCTGTCGGGGGGAGACGTTGGTAAAGCAGACTTCAGGAACCGGCGAGGGGGAGACGTCTCGAATTCCAATTTGTACCCCTGAGATACTACCTGCAGGATCCAGGGGTCCACTTGCGAGTGAGCCCACTGCGCGCTGAAATTCTTGAGACGGGCCCCCACCGTGCCTGAGTCCGCTTGTAAGGCCCCAGCGTCATGCTGAGGACTTGGCAGAAGCGGGGGAGGGCTTCTGTTCGTGGGAAGAGGCTGTCTGCTGCAGTCTTTTTCCCCTTCCTCTGCCCCGGGGCAGATATGAGTGGCCTTTTGCCCGCTTGCCCTTATGGGGACGAAGGACTGAGCCTGAAAAGACGGTATCTTTTTCTGCTGCGAGGTGACTTGGGGTAAAAAGGTGGATTTTCCAGCCGTTGCCGTGGCCACCAGGTCCGATAGACCGACCCCAAATAACTCCTCCCCTTTATACGGCAATACTTCCATATGCCGTTTGGAATCCGCATCCCCTGACCACTGTCGCGTCCATAATCCTCTTCTGGCAGAAATGGACATCGCACTTACTCTTGATGCCAGAGTGCAAATATCCCTCTGTGCATCTCGCATATATAGAAATGCATCCTTTAAATGCTCTATAGTCAATAATATATTGTCCCTGTCCAGGGTATCAATATTTTCAGTCAGGGAATCCGACCAAGCCACCCCAGCACTGCACATCCAGGCTGAGGCGATTGCTGGTCGCAGTATAATACCAGTATGTGTGTATATACTTTTAAGGATATTTTCCAGCTTCCTATCAGCTGGTTACTTGAGGGCGGCCGTATCAAGGGACGGTAACGCCACTTGTTTTGATAAGCGTGTGAGCGCCTTATCTACGCTAGGGGGTGTTTCCCAACGCGCCCTAACCTCTGGCGGGAAAGGGTATAATGCCAATAACTTTTTAGAAATTAGCAGTTTTTTATCGGGGGAAACCCACGCTTCATCACACACCTCATTTAATTCATCTGATTCGGGAAAAACTACGGGTAGTTTTTTCACACCCCACATAATACCCTTTTTTGTGGTACTTGTAGTATCAGAAATGTTCAAAACCTCCTTCATTGCCGTGATCATGTAACGTGTGGCCCTACTGGAAAATACGTTTGTTTCCTCACCGTCGACACTGGAGTCAGTGTCCGTGTCTGGGTCTGTGTCGACCATCTGAGGTAACGGGCGCTTTAGAGCCCCTGACGGTGTTTAAGACGCCTGTACAGGTATTAACTGATTTGCCGGCTGTCTCATGTCGTCAACAGTCTTTTGTAAAGTGCTGACACTATCACGTAATTCTTTCCATAAGACCATCCAGTCAGGTGTCGACTCCCTAGGGGATGACATCACTAACAGAGGCAATTGCTCCGCCTCCACACCATTTTCCTCCTCATACATGTCGACACAACGTACCGACACACAGAACACACACAGGGAATGCTCTGATAGAGGACAGGACCCCACTAGCCCTTTGGGGAGACAGAGGGAGAGTTTGCCAGCACACACCAGAGCGCTATATATATACAGGGATAACCTTATATAAGTGTTTTTCCCTAATATAGCTGCTGTATATATTTATATGCCAATTTAGTGCCCCCCCTCTCTTGTTTTACCCTGTTTCTGTAGTGCAGGACTGCAGGGGAGAGTCAGGGAGCCTTCCTCCAACGGAGCTGTGAGGAAAAAATGGCGCCAGTGTGCTGAGGAGATAGGCTCCGCCCCTTTTTCGGCGGCCTTTCTCCCGCTTTTTTATGTAAAAATAGGCAGGGGTTAAATACATCCATATAGCCCAGGAGCTATATGTGATGTATTTTTTGCCAAAAAAGGTGTTTTTATTGCGTCTCAGGGCGCCCCCCCCCCAGCGCCCTGCACCCTCAGTGACCGGAGTGTGAAGTGTGCTGAGAGCAATGGCGCACAGCTGCGGTGCTGTGCGCTACCTTAGTGAAGACAGGACGTCTTCTGCCGCCGATTTTCCGGACCTCTTCAGTCTTCTGGCTCTGTAAGGGGGACGGCGGCGCGGCTCCGGGACCCATCCATGGCTGGGCCTGTGATCGTCCCTCTGGAGCTAATGTCCAGTAGCCTAAGAAGCCCAATCCACTCTGCACGCAGGTGAGTTCGCTTCTTCTCCCCTTAGTCCCTCGATGCAGTGAGCCTGTTGCCAGCAGGTCTCACTGAAAATAAAAAAAACTATTTAAACTTTTACTCTAAGCAGCTCAGGAGAGCCACCTAGATTGCACCCTTCTCGTTCGGGCACAAAATCTTAACTGAGGCTTGGAGGAGGGTCATAGGGGGAGGAGCCAGTGCACACCAGGTAGTCCTAAAGCTTTTTACTTTTGTGCCCAGTCTCCTGCGGAGCCGCTATTCCCCATGGTCCTTTCGGAGTCCCCAGCATCCACTAGGACGTTAGAGAAACATAGTATTTGTATTTGTCGACAACAGGGAGTGGTAACTAGGTAAAAATAACATTCTTACGACCCCGAGGGGTTGGAGGGAAATATATACACGTAAATTTAATATCATTCTCCCACAAATAAAAGCACATCTGCGCTAGAGCTACAGGCCCATGGAACCGTACCCTATACAGGTATAGGTTATTGACGTCATGTTAATTTACACCCAGTAATAACAGATGGTGCCGACAGGTCACCCACATACTACTGTATCACCCATACAGTGTTTACTTTTGAAAAAGCATACAACTACTGACCTGCTGACACTTGATCTACCGACCCAAGTACCATCAGGAGTCGGCAATGCCGACAGAGGGATTCCCATAGCCAGCTCGTGGCAGAGCACACACACATGTCGACACATGTGTACTATAAGCTATCATGTATATGTGACAGGGAAAATACAGAACACAATTACAACTCATTAACTGACACGCACATTATAGTGTATAGTGCTATATTTTCCTATTTTGCACTAAAAACACCTTGCCCCCCCCCTCGTTTTTCACTGTTAGCTGCCTGACAGTGCTTTTTTGGCGGGGACATGAGGAGAAAATGGCGCTGGAACAAGTTGTGAGGGCTAAGCCCCGCCCCCTCTCGGCGCGCTTTAGCCCCTCTAATATTTTTCATATTTATACTGGCGGGGGTCCCTATACAGTGCCTATGCACTGTATACATCTTTTGCCAGTGTCAGGAAGAGGTATATTGCTGCCCAGGGCGCCCCCCCTGCGCCCTGCACCCTTGTAGAACCGTTGGTGTGTGGGAGCAATGGCGCGCAGCGCGACCGCTGCGCAGTGCCTCCGAGACCTGAAGTCTTCTGCCGTCACTGAAGTCTTCTTTTCTTCCAATACTCACCCGGCTTCTGTTTTCTGGCTTCTGAGAGGGGGTTGACGGCGCGGCTCCGGGAACAAGCAGCTAGGCGCACCAAGTGATCGAACCCTCTGGAGCTAATGGTGTCCAGTAGCCTAAGAAGCAGAGCCCTTAACTCAGAAGAAGTAGGTCTGACTTCTCTCCCCTCAGTCCCACGATGCAGGACGCCTGTAGCCAGCAGGTCTCCCTGAAAATAAAAAACCTAGCATAAAGTCTTTCCAGAGAAACTCAGTAGAGCTCCCCCAGTGTGTGTCCAGTCTCTCCTGGGCACAGAATCTAACTGAGGTCTGGAGGAGGGGCATAGAGGGAGGAGCCAGTTCACACCCATTCAAAGTCTTATAGTGTGCCCATGTCTCCTGCGGATCCCGTCTATACCCCATGGTCCTTACGGAGTCCCCAGCATCCTCTAGGACGTATGAGAAATGATATGGCTCTTACTAACGTTAATTCATCTTTTATGTTTTGTTACATAACATATGTTTGATTTGTTATATTGAATTTAGTAATTAATTTTATACTCAAACACTGACATTTTTTATTGGAATTCCCAACAACAATGGGTCTAATTCAGTAAGGATTGCAAATTCTGCTAAGTAGCAGAATTTTCCATCCATGTGCTCACATGCTGGGGGCCGCCCATCACAGGGCAAGGCCGCCCAGCATGCTGACCCCCTACCCCCCTTAACCAAGCAGAAATTGCGATCGCACCACAATTTCTGCTTGATAGGACAAATTAGGGTTGCCTCCTGCGGAGGCCTACCGCCATCTTTCTGATTGTGGCGGCTGCTGCGATCATGCCCATGCCATGCCCCCTGTTTGGATGACGCCACCCTGGTTTCCCCACCTCCGCCCCCGCAACGCTCCATCTAGGAAATGGAGTGTTGCCCCACCCCCACCCTGAGAACGCCTCTGCCTGATTGACAGGCAGAGGCGCTCACATTTTATGTTCCAGCATGCTTTTACCAATTTTTGCGGTTGGACCGCCTATTGCGATCCAAACTGAATCGGGCCCAATGAGCTTTCTCTTGGTTGTTCAATATTATTACCTTTAAGGAGCAGCATCATTGGAGAAGGCAGTTGCGATCCCTACTGTTGGCGTGTGTTGGCGTGTAGTTGAACTCAATGCCTGTCACCACTACTTTGCAGCTGGATGGCCATGCATGCACAATAGCACTGACTGGATCTGGAATGAAAGTGATTGTGTAAGAAATCACTTACTCCTCTGCATCCTTATTGGAGGTCATGTCCTAGTGTCTGATTCTTGGTACACTGATAAATTATTCCAACTCTATATGAGGCAATGAGGAATGCTAATTTCTGGGGCTTTTACATGCAACTTGTTAAATATGCCCCTGTGTCTGGACAGTGCTATTAAAAAATAAAAAAGGCGCATTTACACGTAAAATAAAATTACATACAAATGCAAATACAAACTACGTGTACTATCTAAATTTTATTAATTGTCTTCCCCTTTAAAATATTAAATGGTAATATTCATTTCGTGCTGTGAACCAATTGCATTTATCAATTTAGAATGCAAATAGACCACAGGAGCCACGTTACAACAGCAACTGTGTCAGTGAGAAACATGAAGATGAACTTAATGTATCAGAAGCTGCTGTTGATTACAGTCACCATCAGTTTTGCAGCAGAGGTCAAACATGTGCTAAGGAGGTAGAGTACATCTTAGGGTGTGTACACACGGTGAGATTTTTTTCTTGAGATTTTGACTATATAGTCAAAATCGCAAAAAAAGTTAGTGCAAATCGCAAGGTGAAAGTCACCTTGCGATCCCGATGCGCGGCCCCGCCAGGTCAGCATCGCAAGAAAAGATAGTCAATCCTTGCTAGATCGGTGTACTATCTAGTTCATCTCACATGTCAATGACATCTCACATAAGCCAAAATCTCACATAAGCCAAAATCGTAAGCACACATAGTCCATATCTCAAGAAAAGTTAGTCAAAATCTGTCCTATCTGGGCTCCAGGGAGTTCAAGGGAAATCGCAAGTAAAAATCGAACATAGCAAGGATCTCACCGTGTGTACACACCCTTAGGGTGCATACACACGGTGAGATTCGGACTTATCCGATTCTCACCGTGCGACAGGGGGCCGGGTCGGCACTTAGCCAGTATCGCAAGCACATAATAACTGTGCTTGCGATGCTGGCTATGTGCGATTTCAATCCTGACTATCTCTTCTATAGAGATAGTCAGGATTGACTTGCCTGCACAGCCTATTTTTTCTTCCGATGCCGACCGCGAGGGGCCGCGCATCGGCATCGGATCGGGATCGCAAGGTGACTGTCACCTTGCGATCTGCACTATATTTTCTTCCGATTCTGACTATATAGTCAGAATCGGAAGAAAATATCTTACCGTGTGTACACACCTTTAGTTGTAACCTGCATCGGCTGCATGAACATGCCCTTATTATACTTTGTCAATGCTTTTGCGCAGACTCATCTAATTGTAAGGATGTGTAATGCAAAATGATTTGAGTCTACATAGAGTAAGCAGAGATGCGTACAATTTTTTGTGCACATGTGCAATACAAAGAAGTGTAATTTGTGTACAAAAAAACAAATGACACCAAACACCAGTGCCGTAACTAGGCATTTTAGCGCTGTGTGCAAGAAACGGCATTGGCGCCCCCCCCCCCCCCCCGATGCAAGATAGGGGCAGTGCGCGCCACAGGCGCACGGAAAATATATGGGGGCGTGGCTTCATGGGGAAGGGGCATGGCCACAAAATAATACCAGTTCATAGTATGGTGCACAGTAGTCTCCATTATTCAAATGATGCCGCACAGTAGCGCCACTACACCAGGTAGAGCCCCTTTTTACACATTACGGCAGACAGCGTCCCCCTTTTTACACATTATGGTAGACAGCGTCCTCTTAATACACATTACGGCAGACAGCGTCCCCCTTATTACACATTACGGCAGACAGCATCCCCCTTTTTACACATTACGGCAGACAGCGTCCCCTTTTTACACATTACGGCAGACAGCGTCCCCCTTTTTACACATTACGGCAGACAGCGTCCCCTTTTTTACCCATTACGGCAGCACTGTCCCCCTTTTTACACATTATGGCAGCAGTCCGCCTTTTTACACATTACGGCAACAGTCCCCCTTTTTACACATTACGGCAGCAGTCCCCTTTTTACACATTGCGGCAGCACTGTCCCCCCTTTTTACACATTACGGCAGCAGTCCGCCTTTTTACACATTACGGCAACAGTCCCCCTTTTTACCCATTACGGCAGCACTGTCCCCCTTTTTACCCATTACGGCAGCACTGTCTCCCTTTTTACACATTACGGCAGCACTGTCCCCCTTTTTACACATTACGGCAGCAGTCCGCCTTTTTACACATTACGGCAACAGTCCCCCTTTTTACCCATTACGGCAGCACTGGCCCCCTTTTTACACATTACAGCAGTACTGTCCCCCTTTTTTACACATCATGGCAGCAGTCCCCCATTTTTACACATTACGGCAGCAGAGTCGGGGCGGGGGGGGTACAGAGAGAGTGAGAGTGTAAGTTTGACAGCAGTCAGAAACCTCCCCCCTCCTACCCCAATCCGCCAGCCCAGCTACCTGTGTTTGTGGGGTGGCTGGAACTTGAAGATGTGGTGACCTGGCCTAAGAGTTGTCGTCAGTGCCCGCTCCCCGCCGGCGCCGGGCATCTGACTGCGCAATCTTTTGTCCCCGGCGGATGCTGGCCTCAAAGAGGAGGAGCCAGGGGTGAGGAGGAGCCAGGAGCGGGGAGGAGCGGATACCCCCTCCTCTGAAAAAACTTCCTGCGCTCTGCTCGCAGGCCGCGGCTGTCCGACTCGAGCATAATTTAATGAGAAGCTGTCAGCGCCAGCAGCAGCAGTGCTCCCGTGCAGCAGCGGCCAGCCGGAGTTAGAGTCAGTGTACAAGTGCGGCCGTGCGGGTGTGGTGCCATGAGGTGCGCCCTCAGTGCATTTGCGCTGTGGGCAATGCACCATTGGCCCCCACCTAGTTACGGCACTGCCAAACACTTCATGAGCTGCACATTGCTTGAGCACCCCTGTCACCGTGACTCAGTGGTTCCCAAACTCGGCCCTCAAGGACCACTAACAGTTTATGTTTTCCAGGTCACTTGTGGATTTTTAAAATACGACAGTCGATGCACCAGCTGGGTGACCTGGAAAACATGATCCATTATTGCTCCTTAATGAAAGAGTTTGAGAACTACTGCCATGACCTAATGACTGATTTCCATCTCCATTTTGTAAGCTAGCTGAAGAACATGAAATAGGGAATACCATACAACAAAAAGCCCTGGACGTCATAACACTTCTGCAATTTCTACAAGCAGTAATGTCTGGGGATGTGGAAACTATGATTATTTGTGGTTCTTGTTAAAAAGAGGATACTTCACAATTCTACACAACACTACATGTAGGGGTTTATTTACAAAGCATGGAGATTTTCGTCACCCAGGACAAGGCAGTAATATGGCACGCTTCCTTCCCCCCTCCCCAAAAAAAAACACAAAACAAAAAACAAGCAAACCCCATCAGACTAACATAATCAGATTATAAACATTTTTGAAAAAAGATACCACTGGACAATATTCCCCTATGTGCCTCAAATGCCCTATGCGTCACATGCCCCACCAGCGTGTTCAACTACATGCTCCTCTGTGTGTCCCCATACACTGCACTATATTACTACTATATCACATAAAACACTTTATCACTGCACTATATCAGTATACTACATCCCCTACACGCTATACTACATCACTACACTACATGCCCC